>NW_020450698.1:605678-737054 GCF_003343035.1 Apteryx rowi | reverse complement strand
TGGAAAGTCCGTCTCCTCCTCCTCTCATCCATCCCCCTCACTGGCAGGATTGAGGAGAAGATGACCTGGGCTCCCAGACCCTTGCTGAAAAGGAAGGGTGAAGAGGATTTAGAGTGTACCTGAAAGAGAAATCATCTATCATTCCCTCACAAGGCATTAACAAACTTTCTCCCTTCTGAGACAAGAAAGAACCACTCTCCTTCCCCTGTCTCTTGTCATTACAGTTTTGGGCAGTATTATAATATACACGCTTATGAATATAATTAATAATTAGGAAAAAAAAAATCTAGCTCTATTAAGAAAAGGCAAGAAAAACCCAACTGAAAAGAGACCATATTCTGTGCAATACACAGGGTGAACTCGGTAGCACAGAAGCGGTCAAGTAGTGAACAGATCCTCTCTGTGAAAAGGAGGATCCCCTTCCTTCACCCAGGTGAAACTTCTATCACAGGCTGTACTTATCAGAAGTAAACTCTAGAGCAACAGAAAAGGATGGTACATTGTTGAATATATTTTGCCTGGACAGGATGCAACATGCAATTTCTTGCATCACTACATCACATGGTCTCATGCAAATCATTGAATCTGTTCGTGTTTCAGTTCTCTGCCCTTTAACAGGAGTTAAGTGCTGTTGGAAAGATAAATTCCAAAACAATTAGACAACAGAATGGAGGATATGGATGTACGCTCAGGGAGCTCAGAGATCAACAAGCTTTCTTGTATGGCCTGCTACATTGTTTTTTCTTTCCAAAATTAGAGGTTAAGACATTAGAAACATCAACAGAAGCACAGAAAGATAGCAGAGATGATACATTTCAGTGAGGCAAAATGCTGCAAATCAGCATGGCACTTGTGTATTGTGAGTCTCTGCTTCATACAAAAGCAAGATAATAACAATCATTTTTCTGAAAGTATCTCACTCTTCTTTAAGACATCAGCTTCTGTGTCCCACTGATATCAAAACTCAAGGGGCCTGGGAGCTACTGCCTCTTACAAATAACTGTCAAAATACTATAACACCAAGCTCCAAGTGTTGTTGCGTATCATTCAGATCTGTATCACACGCTACGTTTGATGCTCCACTTCTAGGTTATATTTCCACTACCTAGACATGGGATATTCACAAAGTTTTGAAAGGAAAAGTACAAAAAGGCCCTGCAATAAGATCATTTATGTAAGAGATATGGTCACAATGAAACTTTCTGGGAATGGGAAACATCCAAGAGAAAATGTAGGTCTATCCAGAACAACAGTTCAAATGGGCAGAATCCAAAAAATGTATGTAAATATCTCTGAGATTGCTTAGTCTAGTAATACTATTTCAAATATTGCAAATAACGTTGTAAATCTTTGGAGCAAAAGTGAACTTCTTCCCAGTTGCCTGGGAAAAAATGAAATCCCCATACACAAGGTTATGAATGAGGTGATAAAATGATTATAAAAAGGAATGTTTAAAATGGAATTGTAAGTGAAAGTTGTGGTACACTGGTAATGACAGGGAAGATTTACTTCTCCTAGGAGGATAACAGTGAGTCCCTCTTTAATAAACTTTCTCCACAGAAGAGCAGAGGATGAGGTTGTTACAGAAGATAAACTCAAATTTCCCATATGAGATTTACCTGAGGGAATCACAGATGCAGCCAAAGACAATGCTGCTGGACATCCAATGCTGGAATTTGGGTCCATTCTCATTACAAGAGGTTTAATATAGCTAGCAATAGTATAGATTTCCTTCCTGCAGTCCTTCTTCTACACTACCTAAAGAGATAAAGGAGAGAAAGCACAGGACAATTCAGTGTATGGGTCTGATTCCATCCATGAACCCTACAGAGACTCTCTTTTAGTACCAACCAGTTTATGTTTTGTGTGGATCTGCCTATCAATAACTAGACTGGGGCCCTTCAACTCATTTTGCTGGGGTGACTGAAATAATACTACAGAATAAAGACTAAGATTTGTTAGCTAATGGATTACCAATAAATTAACAGTTGACACAATGCCGCTCCTTTTCTGATGCTAGTTACAGACCTTCTTAGCCAGCACTTTCCATTTGGGATATTGACAGGGAAAGACCCAACTCGCCATTTCAGCATCACAACTATGGAATTCTTCCCACTCTCTGTTTACTCAGAAACATATGATTCCTGTACAAACCTCTGACTATTAAATTCATCTGACTGTGCACTAACAGCTCTGAGATAAATTGCAAAACCTTAAGAAAAAAAAACAGATTTGTGAAAGAATAACTATCAAAATTTGGGTTAGCACAAGACTCCAATTGCTAAAAATGAAGCCAAGTTTCCCCAAAAAGCTGTTTATGCTGATCTAAATGCTATGAATCCTCTCCTACCACCAGCCTTGTATAAATAGGAATAAGCAATGAAACCACTCTTCTGTTGTGCTGGTTTATCCTGAAATATAACTCCTGTGGTAATAACTATATAGGCTTGTCCATCCCAGTGTGAATAACACCAGAGTGGCAAATGAGACAAATGTTTGATATCCACAAGTGTCTGTTGTAAAGAAAATGACTGTTTCCATTCCCTTAACCTAGTGTCAGGGATTCCCACTGGGCCTAACAGCTTTTCATCCTGCTGTTAGTATCCATTTGAGAGTGGCTAGGAGGTGTTATGATACATAGATCTACTCTTTCAGGACTACCTTCTTCCTTGTTTGGCAATCAGAGCCAAACTCTCACCAGGAATTTATACAGAAACACCTATCACTGTTTTCATTTGTATTATCTGCTTTGGGTGATATTGCTCAAGACATTTCACTTACTTTTCCACATCATTTACAATGCAAGCCGGAGAGTCTCAAAAACCCACTGGTGGAATGGACTATTAGTGACCTACTTCTAGCCTCTTGGGTATCTCTTGCAGCCATTTGCTATTTACAGCTTTTGAGTCAATCATCAGAAGAGTCTTATGTAAAAATGGAACACCTAAACTTTGATTCAAGAAATACAGACCTCCCAGGCAAATCAAATAAACCATTTCATGGACTATTAATAAGTAACAGAACCTAAAAAGCCTTATTCAATCTGATATATTCCATCTGGCAAGAAGAAAATAATTAGTATACACAAAACAACTGACATTTTCAGTTACTAGTGTGTAAAATGTACACGTAGCTGAATAAGTATGCTCATTTGCAGCTTAATGAAAGCATATATAAACTCAAGAACAGCATATCAGCAAAGAGTCACAGTAAACAAGAACTAATTTTTTCTGATTTGTGTTAGGGAGAAAAAGAATTTTCCCCTGTGGGTATTATGAGCCATTCCTCTTAATCGAAATATCTTTCACATACATTCTGCCCATTTGATCCTTCCACTTTTCACACACACATAGTATCATAAACTACACTGAAGAAAATAAGAAATTAAGAACTGCCACACTGGATCAAAGAAAAGTTCCCTCTAGCCCAGTACCCTGTCTCTAACAGTGGTCATAGACAAAATGCCGTAGAAGTAATGTAAGAGCAAGGCAAGCATATATGATACTTTCTTCTAATCTCATCTCAAATCCCAACCACTTCAGCTCAGGAACTTCCTAAGCTGGATGTGGCCCATACAAATTTGGTAACCCTCCGTGAATCTCTCTTCCATGAATTTGCCCATTCTCCTCTCCAACCCACAAAAGCTCTCAGTATCACAACATACCTTGGCAAAGAGTTTGGCAGGCTAAATTTGATAGGTGCTACATTCTATATTATGTAAATGTATCTTTTGAAAAAGATACAAATTGCGCTCACCAACAGGAAAGGTTTAGCTGTACTTTTTCCAGGAAAGGTCTGCCATAAAATTCTAGCCAACTTCTAATGTATTTACATTTGATCTTCATACTTATACTCATATTTGCTCCCACTACTCCAAAAGACTTTTGGTACAGGGTTTCTGGAATCCTGAATCCCAGTATTGTATGGTTTATGGTTATATGGGACACCTCTTTGTAAGGCAGCTCATTTCAGTTAAGAAGAATAGTAATATGATATTTCTTCAGGTTTTTTGGAAGTAATATGGAAGAGGACAATATAACTAGGACCTTGTGAGAAGGGGTATGTTTGTTAGCTTCACTAGAGGCAGGAAGAAGAAACAAACACTTAGTTCATAATTCACATGAAAAACACCAAAGGAAAAAATGTTCTTGTAAGGATTTCTATCCTGCTTCTAAACATACGTGAGACCAGCACTGAGCTTTGCCCTAAATGAAAGTGAATGGGTCCCTATGTAATGTATGTGGTCTATAAAATGCTTCAGAATGTTTTTAACTGAAATATGCTGCAGGCATACAAGATATTTTTTAAAGTTTTAGAATTTCTGTGGGAACTGTTTCCAAATCTAAATGCAATGTGGATGGGCACTAGTTCCTATAAAAGACTCGTACTGCGGTAACTTCAACCTGATTTATCTTTCTTGGCTTATATTCTAGGAACAGGTTGGAGGCTATCACAGATACTTTAGGATATTCTACAAGCTCAAGTAGCAAAGTAACTCTATACTATGCTGGACACCACAAAACCATTAAGATGCCAACAAAATTGGAGGAACATCGAAAACAAGCAAGAAGAAAATGATTAGAGGTCTAGAGAGGCTGATTCATGAGGAAGATTTAAAATAAATAATTCTGTATAGCTTGGCTAACCAAGGCCTGGAGGATATTATAACAGTAAAACCAAACAAAAGGCATAAACATCACAGAAACAGCAAAAAAGAAGGCTGATAGAAGGAGTTATATGTGAAAGTAATGAGATAAAAATATATAACAGAAATGTAAACTGGCAACCAAGAAACATATTAACGAAACCTCTACATTTTAGAGTATGTTTCCAAATAAAGGAAGTCATATTATTTATTCAACAAATGAGTAAGAAAAGAAAGGCAGGGTGGGTGAAAGTTGTCAGGCTGGTATCCCTGAAGACTGTAGTTTCTTGTTAAACACACACACTAGACAAAAGGCAGCAGCAGGACAGGCTTCCTTAAAGTGCTAGTTATACATTATGATCCTAACATCAAATATTTCAGGTACATTGGCTTGTATGGACTTGGAGCAGCTTATGACTCGGGTTATAGTTGTTTATGTGTAGCAAGAAAGTGAACAAGGAGTGAAAATGGATGAGAACCCCAATTAACTCTACAATGGATGTATAATTTAAAGGGGAAGCCCGGTCCTAATCTTTTCTTGAATGAATCTGAGATGATAGTTTCAGTAATGTGGTTATATATTTACTGATGAGTGCAGTAACACAAACTTCCTACCCAAATTCTATCATTTCACACAGATGAAATCTCAGTGATCAGATGCCATGTTGCCACAACTCTCCATGTCTTTCAGCTCCAGCCAGACTTGTATTAATGACCTAGAAGGGTCAGAATTTGTATTGTATTCCTCTTACCACCAAAAAAAATCCCTCTTAGTTAATGAAATAACTGACAAGCAACAAAGACCTCACTCTCTGCCTGGTGAGGTCATAAATCTGCTTCTCTCTTTGTAAATAAGCCTTATTAAGAACCAGGTAAAAGGATAAGAAAAGATTTCCACTAATCAGGATGGCTTTCACATCACACAGAGAAATGATAATGACCAGCCCTCCACTTGCTCTTCTTTCACCAGTGCACAAATGCACTCATTCCTATGCATCAGACATGAATGAAGTCACACTCCAGTAGCCAAAAACACAGTCTTACAATTCTTATCCTCTCTAAATTTTCAAAAAAAGGTAAGAGGTAAAAGCTGTCCTGCCAGCTACCAAATGGAAATAGAGGCTCCAGCTAACAACCACAAGATGCTGATATCTCTAAACCAGAATCTAATCGTGGTACTTCATCAAGGGTATACAGTATGTGAAAGTATAATGCAAACTCCACATCAGTCAATTTAGCAAATGACATACTATGAATCATACTGCTCCAAAGGCAACCCACCGGTTGGTTGAAACACTTGGACCCACAAAAGTCAGCTACCTCACAACATAATTAAATACAAAGTCTCACCTGTTCTGAGCTACTGCAGAGAGTCAGTGCTTGTCAAAGCGAGGAATAAAGGAGGCTGCCTAAAATGCAATATTGCTTCCCCTACTACTGTAGAACACAGAAAACTCAAAGACCACTACAGGAAATGTAATGCAAATAAATAAGACAGAGAACATTAAACTGATTGAATTAATCTTTGTCATATTTGATTCAATAAAGCTTCCACTTTTGAAATTACCTCAAGTTGCTGGAGAATTTCCAATTTATCACAGAACTTGGCATCAAAATGATACCGACAACAGAGAAACATAGTTAAATGTTCTTACCCCATCTATACCTCAATTATCTTTCCTCCTTTCTAGGATCAATTAATCAAGGTAGAAAAATCAAATCTCACTTTTGCAGCACCTGCCTTTCCCAAAGGATAATTTCAGATGCATTACAAATGTGTATTACCATTTCATTACAGTCTGGGTTGCTTTTTAACATAAGAACTGTTCATTCTGAGCCCTGAAACAGGGAAGATTTTTTACTAACAAATATACTTCAGATAGATGTGACTTACAGTCCTTTATAAAATATTTCCCTTTCCCAGAAAAACATTAAAGATCAAGAGAAGTGTTCCCAGTCAGATTGCAGAATAGAAGTGGGTCTCAGTGGCATTGTTGTTGTTGTTGTTATTGCTTGATAGAGTAAAAATGAAGGTGTGTTCAAAGGTGTTTTCATCCTGAACAAACAACTTTGTAGTAGATTGACATGAGAATTCATAACTGAAAAGGTTACAGTCAATATATTATGACTGCACATTTTGTAGCTCTCCATTTACAACCTTCCACCTCTCTTAAGTAAGCTCAGGTTTAAAATTTTTTAGACTTCTACAGCACCTTACCCAGTGGAACCCCAACTGGCGATTTTGGATGCCGCTTTAAGTAAGAACAGACATAATCACACAATTTGGGTTTGCTGTTGCCCGCAGAGAGCACCTTCCTGAGTATCTGTGTTAAAGATGACCACATCTAGACTGTGGTCTGTATGAAAATGTATTTCTGCCTTCCTTCAAGACCAACAGATAAACCAAGTGTTGCAGCTTTAAGTGCAGGAATACGGCTTAGGGCTGTTCCCTCTTGTTTCGAGTAGTATCTTCCAGGGCTAAAGAGATGAAAAGACGGATTCTGACCGTAAGCCTTTGCTTTCCCTCACTCTGCTGAGGAGGTTGCATCTTCCTGTTCCCTTCCTTCCCAACATCCTGCTTCATCGTGACAGATCTCTCCAATGCCACCTTTATCTGATGGAGGATGAAGCACCCATTTGCCCCCAGATAGTTAATTCATACTCCTCTCCTCTTCCCCTTACCAATAAAACATCAAGCAGACCATCAGTTTGCCTATGTAATCGGCTTTTACAGCTAAGGGAAGGTGGGTGCCAAGGATTATTAATAGTGTTCCTTGATTAGTTAAGGGAAAGATAAATGTGACACCACCACCAAAATCCCTGAATATCTGATACCAGTGAGGAGTGGGTATCACCTGCCGAAAATAGAAAGAGCAAGAGAGATTATATAAGTGGGGTTCCTACCCCGAGTTCCACCTTTCTTTAGCTGCCTCCAAAACTAACCCTTTCCAGCGTGCTTGAGAGAGATCCAAAAGGTAAGTAGCAAGAAATGTTAACACTTCCACAGCAAGCGTGGATTCACCCGCTCCCAGAAGAAACTCAGGACCTTCGTCTGAGGAAAAGTAGATGCGAGATTCTTCTAACACTCCGACCCGTCCCTCTTCCCACAAATAAAAGTCAAGAGAGACAAAGAGGTGCAAATCTTCAAAACACAGAGGAAAGGCTTCCCGCAGAGACGACTTCAAGAGAGAAGAAAGGGCCATGTAAAAGGAGGAAATAGCTGAACATATTGAGAGAGAATGAGGAGAAAAAAGGGGGGGAAAGTGAGAAAATGGAAATGAGAAGATAGGGGAGGAGAGAAAGTGAAAAAAGCCGCGAGCAAAGACTTGGTAAACAGAATTTACTGAAGTGCTTGGTAGTAAACCAAAACAAAACAAAAACTGTCTCAGGAATTAAATGCCTGTTTATGCACAGATGATGGTAAGCGATGAGATCTAGTTGTTCTCCTTGGCGTGGTCATTAGGAATATACAGGAAATGTGTCTCCCTTTTTGCAAAGGTCTCCCAGTTTCTGCTTGTCTGCAACTGCAGCTTGAATGTTTGGTGTGGGGGCTTCTTGCTGTTCATTAGGTTCTCCCTAAATCGTTTGCTTTTGACAGCGGTGGTTTGATTTCTATTTAATTTATTTAATCGTTTACTTAGTAAGAATATCATCATTCTGTCGCTAACCGAAGGAAGAGTTGATCTACACGAAAGCTTCTTTGCAGTAAACTTGGAAATCCACGATATAGATTTTGCAAAGAGTTCGGGCAGTAAAATTGGCAAAATCTCAGAAATAAAGAAAAACACGTCATCCTTCTCTGAGAGACGATGAGAAAAGGGTGAAGGGCCGAGTGTGAAACTGCCAGTTCGTGAAACGCCTTTTTTTATTAGAATAACATAACATTTTTAACTAAAGTTTGGTGGCTAAAAGCTTCTAGAATTTTGCTAGCTGTCCTTAAAACGGAGGTACTGCTGAGATTACAGATGGGCCTCAGCAATCTATCCACTTTTGATCCAAATTGCCTGTTTCGCAAACCTACATCTCGTTGCTTTCAGTTTCCTGATTATAATCGGTACGGCCTCTCGATTTCTGAATCTGGGACGTGAAACTAGGGGAAATGTTATTTATACCATACAAATGACTCCACCTAATCTGAAGCCTCATTCGCAACTATTTCCTATCACTTTATATCTTCACAGCAAGTTTAGGCCTTAGCGGCCTGATAGATGCGATTAAGAAGGAAAGTGTGGGGGAGATGGCGGGAGAGGCGATGCGAGGGAGACATCGTTAGGGATTCGAGGGAGCTCCTGGGCTCCCATTCCTGAGACACGAGCAGCGAATGAGCCTGAAACGCCAGCTAACTACGCGCATCTGTCTGGTTTGCTTGGCATGAGGCTGTTTAACTCGATTCACGCCTGCCAGCAGAGCGGGCAATGCTGTGCATCACCTCTGCCAGCTACCGGGCTTGAGTTACGCGCGAGGGCAGCCCTCCAAATGCGCTCCTGCGCTGTCAGCAGAGCGGAGCTGACACCGAAATACGAGTCATCTGCAACAAGAGCATCTTCACTGGCTGATGGTCAGGAACTTTCCTGTTTGTAGGGACATAAAAAGAGGCTCTTTGACTCGAAGTGTGAGTAAAGCTCAGCAATGAGTTTGCAAAGGTTTGTAAGAAAGAAAAGAAACTGTGGTGAATGAGGCCCAGCTCCTTTGCGGATTGCACCACTGCTGCATTTAGCGAAGAAGGAAAGTAGATGAATGTCATTTTAGACTGGTGACTTCTCCATTGGAAACAAGAAGGGACTTTTCCCTCTTCGCCCACTTAAGAAAAAATGAGACACCAATTACAGAAGATTATGCAATAGGCACATTGATTTTTCTTGTAAGTAGTTGTATATCGACGGGACTACATTTCAACTAAGTGTAAAATGGACTAAAAATTGATGGATTTTAACCTGTGCTACATGAGGCAACGTTAGTGAGTACTTTTTCAGCTCCATTCTCCAAACTGAACTCCGCTGAAGCAAGGGACCTGAGTACTGTCTTCGTTGCACCCTCTCACCTACCCTCTCCGAAAAAGCTGTGGGGAACAGCGGGGAGCAGCTGAGCGAGAGCTATCTATGTTGGAGAGCGAGCGAAGCTCTTTTGTGGGGTTGCAGTTTATCTTGGGCAAACACCCTACTGCACAGCTCCTCTTTTGCTATAGATCAGGGAAAGTACGTTCAAACTGGAGAGATGGAGTGGGCTCCCGTATCCGTCACCGTTGTTTGTCCTTGGAGAAAACAAATCCTCTCCCGTATTTCAGGAAATACGGAAACATGGAGAAAAAGTTCCAACGGGAGAAAAACGGCAGTCCCTCCCACAGCGAAGAGTCGCAAAGAAAAAAGAAAAGAAAAGGACCCCAATGTCACCTCCTCCTCCGTCCTTCTGCGCTCAGTGGCACACTAATGACTCAACCGTTAGAGCTGAACTTGGGCCGCGGGGAAGAAGGGGGGAGGAGGGGAGGGTCGTACTTTTAAGAAACGCTGAAGAATTGCCGAAAGAGCGAATTGAGTTTTTTTGCGCATCCTCCTCCTTTTCTAAGGCCGCTCTCCCACAGTCTCTCTCAGGACAACGGTGCAATTGCGTCAGCGGGAAGGAGCGGCGGCATCGGATTGCATCTGCTGATACTAGTGTAGGGATTCTGCAGCCACCGCGCTTCCCTCCCCCGCCTTTCTTTACCTGGAGATGCCAATATTCCTGCAGAGATTTGCCCTACTACTGGGCCCTAACGTTGGCTATCTCAACCTAATGGCTCCTGCCCAAACTCTGAAAATAAGTTGGACTATTTGCCGTATTTTATGTGAAAAATGGGCACAGCTTATTAGAGAAAACAAACCTAGAAAATACATTAGAATTCCTAAATGTTTTAGCGGCTCTTTTGACAATTTCGGAAAGTGCCCAGTCCCGGCTAAGAACCCTACCATTGCACAAGAACTACATCTAAGCGTGCTATCACCTCGCATCTCGTTCACCATATTATATCATGAAATATTCTGCAGCATATTGTGCATTACAAATGGGATCTGTAGGATTCGCAGGGATGTGTTAATTAATTCAGCGAGGATGATGCTTAATATGGACTGGCCCAAAAGAAATGAGGTCTAAAAGGAATGTGTGTGAAGGGGAGGGGGGAGGAAGAAGGGGGAGATGTTTGAAGTGTTTGAATGTTAAGGCAAATGTTCAAAAACTACATTTGCTTCCTGACCTCAAGAGCTTCTTGAAGCTTGGCATATGCTGCAGTTCCTTACTCATCACCGAATATAACTGGTAAAGCTCATCCTGACTTACTAAACGAAAAGGATCTGCTCTGCATCGCTAGTCCTTCCACTGCACCTGAAAACTTGACCTTGGCACAACTCTTTCTCCAGTCGGTATTACAACAGACTCTGGCACTGCTCCAGTAAGGCTTAGGCTCCAGTCTTTCCGTGGCTGACCCCCACTTGCATCCTCCCCCCAACCCGGTCCCCACAAATACATCCCCGCACCCTCTCTTCAGCAGAACGCCTGCTTCTGTGGACTGATTGGTGCTTTGCAAAACGGAGAGCGAAAGTCCATGGCACGCATCCACACAGAGCTATATAGCTGGCACAGGTCCAGCCTTTCCCGGTGTGCCATCCCCACACAGCACTGCAGCTTTGGTCATATGAGCAGAAATGATGAGGAAAGCACTTTTTAATCTTTTCGCACTTGCTTCCCTGTTCAAACAGTTGCAGGATGGCTATGACTGACGTGCTCAGCGCTGAGGATATCAAGAAGGCTGTGGGAGCCTTTTCAGGTGAGTGCTTTCCCCCCACCTCCTTCCTCTCCTCAGCATAGGACAGTAGTGCATTTGTTTCAGCTGAGGGAAGATTAGAGGACCTAGCTAGATAAAATATCAAATGAGGATGTGTACAGAAGTGCAGCGAAAGCATGATGGGATTATCAAGTGCAGGGCTGCATCCTCTGCAAAGTTGCCCTGTACATTAGAGAGATTAAATGCTCATTCATTTTAAAGGAAAGCAAGCGGTAACTGCAGACAGACTTTGCTTCTAGCAAGGGGATACGTACAAAGGGAGAAAAGCCCTAGGCAACCCAGGGTGGGTTATGTCCTGATGTGAAATAGAGTAATCAGCCGTGGACGTCGGCAGCTTCCCAGTCTCCCGAAATTCAGTTTAAAGTATTACATAACTACTATTTCTCGTTTCAAGGAAGTAAGAAACAGCTCTTATCTTTCTTCCTATGGGGAACCCCCAAGTGGTTTTTGTTTTTCGGAATGGAGTAGGGGGCAACAGTAAAGCAAGTTAGTGCACTGCTCGACTACAGAAGCTTTCTGCAGGTCAAATGGCTGCAGTAGTCACTAACAGACTCTTCCAGGTTTCAGATATTTCTTACCCTTCTTCATTCGCGACCCCCAAACTGACGGAAACCCCTCTCCATGCTGAGACATTCAAATAATTATTAAGGTTGCTCTCAGAGAAATGTCAGAAATTGTGCTCTGTTGCACACTCCCCGCTCCCCAAACCCCAACCCACACCCCGCTAAAACTACCTGGCTGGTCACACCACCCGGGATAGTAGCCTCTTTCTCTCCTTGTCTGTGCGATGACCTTCCCAAACAGACAAAAGCGCAAAGTCAGCTGAGCCCGAAGAAACTCAGCAGCCCGAGAGTCAAAGGGACCAACAAACTGCTCTGCTCGATCCAGCAGCTTTTTTCCTCATTAGCTTCCATTGTTCTAGGGCCATCTCGAAGTCCCGGAGCAGATGCAATTAGCAGCAGCTAATGACAGAACTCAGTCAAGCAGATCCCGAATGACTGAGTCGTCTTAGTTTTATGTAATAGGAAAAGCTACGGCGGGAATAAGGAGGTATCGAGAAAAAAAAAAAAAAAAAAGTCCACAGCACGTCTTGGAGGTCACTGCACTGGATTTCGCTAACACCTTTCCAAATCTACATCACAGTCGTTAACAAGCCTAGGTGGGTGGGGACAAAAGCGGGTGCGATTAAAGGACAGGAGAGGTGGAGCAGGTAAACTAATTTATCTCCCCTCCAGTTTCAAGGGCTCTTGTTTCTCCCCGGTAATTGTGCCTCACAAGGTCTTACAGGCAGCATACAGCACTCCATTGCAGTGTCCGAGCTTACAAACCACTATTGCACATACCTTTAGCGGTAGAAATGCAATACTGATTTCTAGTAAGCCTTCAGGAAAAACGGAACAGAACTGAAATACCCATGTGCTCCAAAACAGTTCTCGTCAACGTTAGGCTCCGTGGTCGAGCAAGAGTGTTTTTTTTTCACGAGTGGAAATGTCAGGAAATGTTACATATAATCTAATAGCTAGGGTTCACCTTTAGAAGAATGTTTTTAGCATAAAAAACATTTCATTAACTTGGCAAAAAAAAAAAAAAAAGTCTTGCAGTTAAGGCACTGCAGTGAGATGGTGGAGGTTAAACTTTAGTTCCCAACTCTGTCACAGACTTCCTGTGTGACCTTGGGCAAGTGCCCTCATCCCTCTGTAGCTCAGCTCTTCATCCGCAAAAGGGAGACAGTACCTCTCTCATCATTTGTTCATTTAAATTACAGTGTCTTTGGGGCACGGGCTATTACAGTGTGGACGTCTAGCTCCTACCACAGCTAAGCTTCAGAATGTGGTTTTGCCTTTCAGGGTAGGACATGCAGCAATAAGGAAGAAAACTATGGGTATGTGTGTTTATGTATATATGTTTCAATAATTTTTCTAAACAGTTGTCTGCATTTTCATTTCTTGTAGCTGCTGAATCTTTCAACTACAAGAAGTTTTTTGAGATGGTGGGATTGAAAAACAAGAGCCCAGAAGATGTGAAGAAGGTTTTCCGCATTCTTGATAAGGATCGAAGTGGCTTCATCGAAGAGGACGAATTAAAGTAAGTAAAGATAAATCCTTCTCAAATAACCTTACCTTGAGAGTCTAATTTCCTATTTTCTTTTTATAAAAGGCTGTAGATAATAGCACACAATTCAGTCTTCTGACTGGTATTTTTGTGCTATAATCAGTTGTTTGCTGGTTGTATAACCTAAAGTGTGTTGGAGGTAACTAGGTGTAGCTTTTATGGCAGGATGCCTGAAACACACGAATGATCTATACTTTACTGATAGTACTTCAGTCAAATGAAGTTTCAGAGTAGACCACTCTTCCTGAATGTTAAAGAAGGTCAACAACAGAGGAGAGGATCAACCCTAGATTCCATTTCAAACATCAAAACAGTGGTACAAATAAATACAAAGTGAAACTGTTCTGAACAAACCTTTCCTTTTTCCACACCTTTTCTCTAGGTTTGTACTGAAGGGCTTTAATCCAAATGGCAGAGACTTATCAGACAAAGAAACGAAGGCTCTTATGGCCGCAGGAGATAAGGATGGTGATGGTAAAATTGGCGTTGATGGTATGTAACTAAAGGAAAAAAGCTTTGATAGTAAAAATCTAATGTTATTCTTACATGCAAGAATAGAGTGAACCTAAGACTCTCACTGAGGGCTGTGACCTTCTGAAGGGCACAATTTGGACTTAATGAAATGTCAAGTCTTGCTGCGTTTCCTGTACCTTACAAACTTCATGGGAAACAGGAGCCGAGTTCCGACACTAGAGGGGGCAAGAGTTTACAAAACCCCAAACCTAGTTAAGGCACACTACAGCATAGGAGGAAGTACCCAATCCCACTTATATTTAAATCAGTTAAATTGATCTATTGATTTCAGTAGAGTGAGGATCAGGGCACTGGGAGTTCATGGACGCCAAGATTTACTATAAATCCCAATAGGGAAAAAAAGGGGAAAAAAAAAAAAAAAAGCTGAGTACCAGCATTTCTCCTTGATTGTTAAATAGGAAAATAATGCAAGACTTCAGATGACTTAGCAAGCAAGTTCTTAAAATTCAAAGTACATCCAGTCTGCTAAGGAACCTCTCTACAACAACTGTGTATCCAGCTTCTGCTAGTGTTTATACAGGTCATAGCATCACTCATAGCATTGCTAAAAAAATATTGCTGTTTTCTATTATCCCTTAGGATGAATCAAATTAGCCCACATACAGGGAAAAAAGAGGGAAAGGGAGAAATGTATCACTGAAACACACTGGAAGAGACACCAAGAGATGCATTTCTGAATTCAATCTTTCCCCATTGCAGGAGATAGTAGCAGACATTTGTGGCCGGAGTACAAAATCAGCTAGACATCATTAAACAATGACAGATTCCTAAGTTTCCACCATATTGAAAGGCCATATGGTAGGTTAAAATCTAAAAACATCTAAAAATCCCAGAGATCAGGCAACACAGAGATATGAGATTTATAAAAATGTCTCCAAATAAAGGGAATAAAAGGCAAAATGAGGTTAAGTAACAGTCTCCTAGTTTAGAAGCTGAAGAAATGATATACCAAATCATCCATTGACATATTAGTCAGGCGATACATTAGCTAAATTGCCTGTTTATAGCACACTGGCATACCAGTTACTATGATCCTATTTCTAATCTAAAGCTTCTTAAGTTCTCAGAACATGATGATATAGCAGTGGCAGATGAGAAATTGTGAAGCATCCAGGGAAGTTCCTGCTGAACTTTAGCAGCATTATTGAACCTAGGAGGGTGTCTTTATTTGAGATACTTTCACATGCTTTATTGTATTGGTCCTTCTTATTCCCATTAAAATTAGTGGAATATTAATGGGCAAGATTTTTGGAAGAAAACTTGATTCAGGTAAGTAAGCTTACGGCAGCCAACATGACATCAGATACTTTTTCAGTAATCCCCTAGAGGATGCAAAATGAGTAAAAGTCATGATAAAAATGAAAAATCTTTTGGAAGTCCTTCTTCTCTTATCCCTCTTTTTGCTTTTGTATCTTATAAAATAGATTAGTGTAAATCATTATTTACAAAGTTTCCAAAATAGATTTGCTATTGTAGGAGATAACGTAGAAAACAAAATCTGATGAGAGAAATCACTAGCCTACAACATATTCTTTGTAATTATATTTGGCGTTTCAGTAAAATACTACAAGGTATGCATTAGGCTGAAATATGCTAGTAAGCTATACTAAGCACAATGAAATAATCCTCTCCTTTTAAGTCAGAGCTTTGATGTAAGACAGCTAGTAAATTATTTTAGATGCCAAAACAGCCCAAATCCTTGTAACTGGAAACTATAGTTTGTGCAAAGGAAGATGTAACTTAGTTTAGTTTGGAAGGGGAATTACAACTGAAAAAAAGGATGCAATCAATCAAAAGGATTATTTCACTAACAGGTGATTCAGAGGCAATAAACATTTATAAGAATGACCAATAGACAGGCAGTAATATAGTGTTTTTTATATCAGAAGCTTTTCATATATCAGTAAAGTTTGTAACAATATTCCCACAAGCCATCTGCAGTTGGGCTAACCTTTATATGAAGACAAACAGCGAACAAATTTTACAAAGCTATTCACTTCATACGTATTTGAAATATCTAAATCTGTCATGCACATTGAAAATACTGGAAAAAGTATAATGTGTATAGCGGTTATTCATGACAGGCCATTTTATAGTTTGTCTGATATCAGGAAGTACCCCTGAAATATATTGCCAATACAGTAATAATATCACTATCATAATATATAATATTATGGCTGCAAATATGAATAACCTTTCCCAAGTATATTTCACAGACAAAACTTGTTATAAAAAGGATTCAGTTAAGCTGAAGCAAGTATAACAACATGTTCTAACAGAATATGCAGAGTTGTTTTTCACTTTTAGAAAGGTTTTATCCATTTGGCATTTGAGTTTCTGCTCTGTAGGATTTATTCACAGTCATTTGATAATCATAGTCTTTTTCCTTCTCTGCCCAGAATACTCTTGATTCCTAACACAAGTGCTTTACTTCATCTCTTAAATTCAGTTTGCAACACGTTCAATTTATGTACTCACCATGTCCAGGATTTACACATGTTTTGTGTTAAGTATTCTGCATCACTAATCCTGATTTGGATTTACATCTTTCAAAATGATGAACAAACATGGTTTTAATTTAAACCCTCTGGAATTTTTATTTCTCAGTCTGGTTTGTCAGGGTTTGGCAAAATGTTTTTTGCACACATCTACCATATTAGTCAGTAGGGTAACAATCTCACTTTTTTGAGTCAAGCATTTTTCAGTTGAACATCAGAATTCTCTTACAAATGCCTGATTTATAGCTACTGGGTTTTTTTGGTTGCAAGACATTACTCCTCTTTATGTCAAACTTCAATAATTTTCTCAAGTCTTTACAGATGACTACGTCCTCCTTTTGTCATTTTCCTGTCAGCTGATTATGTTAAACCCATAAACCACTCTCTCTATTCATCCTCTAATCCTTTTATCATTTTTGTTGCCCTTCTTGGGAATCCCTCCAGTTTTGTCATTTTTAATGCTCTGAGGCACACACAACTGTGGAAGGTATTCTCACGGGTGACTACTCCAAGACTAGACAGAGTTAGGAATTATAACTTCCTTGGGCAATGTAGTATTCAGAGTGCAGTATGCCAAGCAGCTACTCACTGAGATACAGATGTGCCTTCCCTACGCTTTATCATCCTGCTGAAAGACACACTATATACCAAAGCACAGAGTAACCCCAAACTGCAAATACATATGTTTATGTAAGTATTATGGATGTAGCACTAATAAAAGTTAGAAGGTAAAATCCTGGCCCTCTGAAATCAAAGGAATTTTTGTCATTACCATCAATATGGTCAAGATTGCTGTGCAGATTTTTACAGCAGAGAGAGTATCAACCTTCTGTTTTTGTAATCTGTCATTTTCAGTCAATTTGCCTTTATAAAATCAAGTTTAAATGCAATATATTCATAATATAAGGACACAGATACTCTGAGAGACTCATTAATGAGTCTCTTCACCAAACTCTAATGTAAAGGAAATCCTATTTCACTACAAAATTTAATTTCTAGTTCTTGAGTTCATCCCATTGAGATTTAAAAAGGAAAAACAGGGAACTAATCAAGTTCTTCAGATGAACAATGGTGGACAGTCTTGATGGTCTGCCATGTATAGAATTTCTTCTTTAACCTCAAAAAATCCTTTCACTCCAGTGTAAGATTTCCTAAATCATACTTTCCCTTTAACTTGGATTTCTTTGTTGTTCTGCTACTGTGATGTTCCTGCTACATCAGTGACTCTGTAATCATTATAATATGCTTGCTCCTTGTTTACTTTTATTTTTAATATTTTAAAATAATTTTTCTCTTCTCCAGAATTTGCAACTATGGTGGCTGAATCATAAAGGCTTTGACCAATGCAAACCCTTCATCCATCCTTCACTGCCCAATTCCAACCACCTCCTGCTGACTGCTTGGCTCCTGTTCTATTTAATCATGTTATTTTATACTCTAGCTCTGTTCTCTGCAATCCTGTAACTCTGCAACTGTGCTGAAAGATACTGATAAAATAATAAAGGTCACATCAATCTGAGCTTTATTCTCTCTCACTGTGACTGGTTTCTTCTTTCATATAGTCTTGGCACACGTTAAGAGAAAAGGAAATCCGTTTTACTCATTTTTGCTGACACTCCTGCTTCTTTTCCCTATTTAAGGTAAAGTTGGAAGAAATTTTAAAAAGCATTTGGTATAAAACATGCATATAATAAGTCATTCAGTCCAAATTCTGAATTGTGCCAAAACTGACCCTGCTAAATGGATGCATACTCATACCCTGGAAAATCTCTAGTAATGGCAATTACCCAATTTCATTTGACAGTTTGTTCTTTTGTCTTAATCACTGTTATAGCTATGAAGTATTTCCTAATACTTAACCTACATCTTTCCTGCTGCATTTTGGTGATCAGTGAATTGATCCTTGTTTTTATCAAAATTTGTTAAATTTGTCTAGTGCAGTGGGATTTTTGGATAAAAGGTTTGATAGGAATATCAGTTGGTGCCAAGAATGCATGGAGATAACCTCAAACTATTGAAATGCAATCACTTTTAAAATGCAGGATATGTTTACTAGTGACATTAAACAAGTATCTAGGAAAGGAATAATGGATGTTTCAAAAGAAACAACATGATGAATTTCAGAGAAGGAAGCATTTGGCATCAGCACCAAAAATCAGCACTGATGCTACTGTTGACATTCCCACTGTTAAAACAGTGTATCAAAAAATTCCATGACAAAGCATAACTCTCTTAAAACTTCACAAAAAAGGTGAATATCTTTTTTTAAGCTACATATGAGAAACTGAGACTCAAGCCGAAAAAGTGATTAGCCAACAGTAAGCCTATGGCAGAGCCAAGAACTAAAACCTTGCTGCCCAAATCCTAGTTCAGTAACCTTGACACTAAGCTACTCCTTTCCACCTTCTTTGTTTGTTTAAGCAAAGGTTGAAGGGGGAAAAAAATCACTTTTGAGCAACATCTTCCCCACATCCTGACAGAGCATTGATTACTGTTGCAAACAAAAGGAAGGAAATCTGCCATTTGTGGATTCCAAACTACTCCCTGCAGCAAATTGTTCCATTCTGATTTATTCTCACTAATTTATCATTAACACAAAGATAAAAGACTGAAACCCTGTCACCATCACTCTGAACAAAAGCCCATTCTTTGCAACAATGATTACCAGCGCTACTTGGGAAGCCAATAAACACACCTAAAGCTATTCACACTACAATAACTCACAAGGAATACTTTTTGCTGCAGCTGCTGTTCATTCAAAAGAAATCCTCTGGTTTTGCAAAAGGTATGTATGGGTATGAAGAATGTATTCATTTTTAAATATTCTAAATAAAATAAGTGAAAATGGATTGCAATAAGGCAAGACTGTTTACGTCTTCCTTTTCTCGGCAGCTGCTGACCTCAAGTGGTAAAAAAGATGTAATTGCAACAGCATATGGTGCAAACAAAAGATTACAATCCCAATTATTAGAATATCACAAATAAGAACCATGTAATCACAAAATCGACAAAAAGATGGCGACACAAGCAAGGTATGATTCCAGCCCTTTATATTCTCTTTCTTTTCTTTGAATCTGCAAGGATTTATATTATAAAGCATTTCTATGTGACATGCAATCTCAAATTTTATCCAGAACTTTACCAAAAAATAACAAATAAGTCAACACAGCCATTAATGAGTCTGAAAAATTATTTATAGTAAATTGTATGTAATAAATTACATTAATCCAATATTAATAGAGGTAGTTTACAGGCATAAAAGTTTGAAGACTTTTGAAGAATCATGATTCCTACATCAATTTGTGTTCATATTATTCTCTCATTCACTCCTGAACAAGCAACACTAAGCAAGCATAAGACTTGATTTGGCCTGAAAATTTTCTATTATGTAATGATAGATAAGATGAAAAGAAATATCCTTTTACTTTCAAACTGAAAAAATAATTACAATATGGATACCACTTACAATGAATAGAGAGATCTCCAAAATATCACTTTCCTGTTTCATGGTAGACTGCACATGATACTCTAAACAAGAATTAATATTTCTCTATCCACGCATTTGTTCAGTTTATTCAAATATGCTACCAGTATACGCAGGACCTATGTAAGCAGAAGTCTCATAAAATCTGTTTTAAAACACATCTTTTCTTAACTGCATTTTAAATTCAAAGTTTAAATTTCAATGTTTCACACCTGTATCACTAAAACAAAAAAGTCCCAAGCAGGCGTTTAGCATAAATCAATTTCTGCCTGAACCTAAAATCATTGTTTTATGCATTATCCAGCTCAGTACTTAGATTCCTGCTTTTCCAACACAAATTGCTTCCATACTTTACCCAAATCTGGAATTGTTCCATTTCCATTGATAAAAATTCTCAGAATTTTCCTGACTGATTCTGCTACGAAGAAGTTATGTAGCCGTGGCTCAAAATTTTGCAGCAAACTTGAATGCAAAATTTTAAGTTATAATAAAATAAATAATATATTATATATACAAAACATTAAATTATTCATTCTCATATAACCCTCATTTTAATGTATTCAAGACTCTCAAAGAATCTAACATGAAGATTGGAGAAAAAGTTTTGCCACAAAATTAAATCAAGCTTTCATCATAGGCTGTGGATCACAGTACACTTAACATACACAGAAAATCCACATTACTCTGCATTGCACTATTTCATATAGAAAGACGCTTTATTTTCACAGGCATAAGCAAAGAAGCAAAATTAAATTTCTCCAAGAAACATTTATCTTGAATTTCTTAATTGGCATATTACATCTTCTCCGCTGTCCTGAGCAGTAAATGTTCTGTAATTTTCTCCACTCTTGTAATAAAGGAAAAGTTATAAAACACCAAATCCAGCCAGCATGTTGAAGATAAAACCTTAGACAAGTACTCATCCTTTTCTTAGATACAGAGACAGTATTTTGAAACAAGACAAAAACACAAAATTTAAGATTTGTAAATTATCTTTACTCATACAAAAAAAGACACTACTTATTCACACTGATATTATGTATTGCCAGGAAAGAAATGCAGCACTCTTTCAACTACAACTCAAAAGGAAGAAGAGCCAAAAATCCACAAGTCTTAAACAAATAATAATTTTCTGACAAATGACAAATTAAGATCTAATAAAAAAGCTTTGCACCAACCAAACACCACCAATCCTTAACACATCTCAGATCACCAATACCAAACTTTTTACTAACAAATTCATAATTCTTTATGTTTTACATGGTCCTTTAGAGCTCTTAATGGAGTTTCACAGATCAGCAATTTTCCACATGTCTTATTTTGGGAACCAATGGACTGGAGACCTGTTCATTTTGCCAGAGCTGAGATAAGATTTATATTTACAGTCTATCCATCAGTCCTGAGCTTATCACTGTAAACCTAAGGTCTGATGATTGCTTCTACCCTTTGTTCACTTCATCAAAGCAAAGTTTGCTTATTTGCTTCTTTTGCCTTCTTTTACTTCACAACTTTTGTGGGGGAAGTAAGGACACTTTTCCCTGTTTCTAAATACTTTCAAACACTGGGAACACATTTCACACTCTTCCTTCTAGCAACAAACAGTTTTATCAAAGCCTTTGTGCTATAGGTGTCTATACATGGATATATTCTATCCAGAACAGAGTTAACATTGTTATTGCTATGGAATTAAAATGTGCAGCTGTGCAAAATATTTTAAATAAGCTCTGCCTCCACAAAATAACTCAATGTTGAAAATTATGAATTTATACAAGGTTCAGCAAGGACACAAATTAGTCCACAAAACCTTTATTAGTGAGCAGAAAGCACAAAAGAACTCCATTTGACTGTAAAGTCCCAGACTGAGATTAAGTGGTCAGCAGAGAGAGAATACATTATTTTATTTATAAATCAATTGCAAATGATAGAGAAATTATATGGCATACAATAACACATCAAAATTAAGCTGTGATTAAAGCATGTGCTAACATTCTTGTGTTAACTATACCCAGAAACCAGGGGTAACAAAGATACAAGAGCATAGGCTTTAGCATATGTCGGTGATTAGAACACCTCCTCTAGGACCTGGACTCTGCTCTTGATAATACATGATTAAACCTGATCTGCTGCACAATCACACCTTCATTTTGAGAAAGTATGTTGGCAGATGCTCTTATCCAGAGACCTACACTTTAGAAATTTGGAAACTCTCTAGAGCACCAACATTTAAAACAACTTTTTTCCTAAAAAAATGAGAGAAGCAAAATGTGTCTTAAGGGGGTATATATGCACATGAGAGATCAACTGTCAAAAATTTCCCAGACAGTGAGATTCCTAATGTGGACTTATGTATTTCACAAAGGAGGAAGTACATTTCTGACTAGTGCACTTCTAGTTAATAAAGTAACAAAGCTTAACAAAGCTTATCGAAGGTTGATACAGTTTTAAAGACAGAAGTAATATAAATGCAAATATCAGAATCCCTTCTCCAGCCACCAGACAGAGGAAACTGCAGTAGCTACAACAATAAAAGGACTGGGATATCCAGAAGAAAATATTGGGGGGCATTTAATCACAGAATCACAGAATGGTTGAGGTTGGAAGGGACCTCTGGAAATCATCTAGTCCAACCTCTCTATTCAAGCAGGGTCACCTAGAGCACATTGCCCAGGATCATGTCCAATCTGCTTTTGAATATCTCAATGGATGGAGACTCAACAACCTCTCTGGGCAACCTGTTCCAGTGCTCTGTCACCCTCACAGTCAAGAAGTTTTTCCTCATGTTCAAACGGAACTTCCTGTGTTTCAGTTTGTGCCCATTGCCTCTCATCCTATTGCTGGGCACCACTGAAAAGAGTCTGGTCCCATCCTTTTGACACCCTCCCTTAAGATATTTGTATACATTGATAAGATCCCCTCTCAGTCTTCTCTTCTCCAGGCTAAACAGGCCCAGATCTCTCAGCCTTTCCTCATAGCAGAGATGCTCCACTCCCTTCATCATCTTCGTAGCCCTACACTGGACTCTCTCCAGTAGTTCCATATCTCTCTTGTACTGGGGAGCCCAGAACCGGACACAGTACTCCAGATGTGGCCTCACCAGGGCTGAGTAGAGGGGGAGGATCACCTTCCTCAGCCTGCTGGCAACACTCTTCCTGATGCACCCCAGGATACCAGTGGCCTTCTTGGCCACAAGGGCACATTACTGGCTCACAGTCAAATTGTTGTCCACCAGCATTCCCAGGTCCTTCTCGGCAGAGCTGCTTTCCAGCAGGTCAACCCCCAACCTGTACTGATGCCGGGGGTTATTCCTCCCTAGGTGCAGGACCCTGCACTTGCCTTTGTTGAACATCATGAGGTTCCTCTCCGCCCACCTCTCCAGCCTGTCCAGGTCTCTCTGAATGGCAGCACAGCCCTCTGGCGTATCAGCCACTCCTCCCAGTTTTGTATCAGCAGCAAACTTGCTGAGGGTGCGCTCTGTCCCTTCATCCAGCTCATTGATGAAGAAGTTGAACAAGACTGGACCCAGTACTGACCCCTGGGGGACACCACCAGCTACAGGCCTCCAACTAGACTCTGCACCGCTGATCACAACCCTCTGAGCTCTGCCATTCAGCCAGTTCTCAATCCACCTCACTGTCCACTGATCTAGCCCACACTTCCTGAGCTTGTCTATGAGGATGTTATGGGAGACAGTGTCAAAAGCCTTGCTGAAGTCAAGGTAGACAACATCCACTGCTCTCCCCTCATCTACCCAGCCAGGCATTCCATCATAGAAGGCTATCAGATTGGTTAGGCATGATTTCCCCTTGGTGAAGCCATGCTGACTACTCCTGATCACCTTCTTGTCCTCCACATGCTTGGAGATGGCCTCCAGGATGAGTTGCTCCATCACCTTTCCAGGGATGCAGGTGAGGCTGACTGGCCGGTAGTTTGCCGGGTCCTCCTTCTTGCCCTTTTTGAAGACTGGGGTGACATTGGCTTTCTTCCAGTCCTCAGGCATCTCTCCTGTTCTCCATGACCTTTCTAACATGATGGAGAGTGGCCTAGCAATGACATCCACCAGCTCCCTCAGCACTCGTGGGTGCATCCCATCAGGGCCCATGGATTTGTGGGTGTCAAGTTTGCTTAAATGATCTCTAACCCACTCCTCCTCCACCAAGGGAAAGTCTTCCTTTCTCCAGACTTTCTCTCTTGCCTCCAGGGTCTGGGGTTCCTGAGGGCTGGCCTGAGCAGTAAAGATTGAAGCAAAGAAGGCATTCAGTAACTCTGCCTTCTCTGCATCCTTCATCACCAGGGCACCCACCCCATTCAGCAAAGGGCCCACATTTTCCCTAGTCTTCCTCTTGCTACTGATGTATTTGAAGAAGCCCTTCTTGCTGTCCTTGACATCTCTAGCCAGATTTAATTCCAAACGGGCCTTAGCCTTCCTCGTCGCATCCCTGCATACTCTAACAACGTTCCTATATTCCTCCCAAGTTGCCTGTCCCCCTTTCCACATTCTGTATACTTCCTTCTTCTGTTTGAGTTTTGCCAGGAGCTGCTTGCTCATCCATGCAGGTCTCCTGCCCCCTTTGCTTGACTTCTTACTCATAGGCATGCACCAATCTTGAGCTTGGAGGAAGTGATCCTTGAATATTAACCAGCTCTCTTGACCCCCCCTTCCTTCTAGGGCCCTAACCTACGGGATTCCTCCAAGTAGGTCCCTGAAGAGGMCAAAGTTTGCTCTCCTGAAATAAGCTTACCGAACATGCAGCTAGAAAAGATGTTTCTTCATAAACTCATTTGGTCTTCCGTGTAGGAAAACCTAAAGGAATGGATCTTGGCAATGCCTAAATCAGAATATCCAACCTTTACAACAACAACAACAAAAATTCTACGAGATAGTAGTCTGAACAATTAATGGTTTGTGTACAAGAACACAGTTGGTTTCAGTGGTGTTACAGTGGTACAACACTGGCATTAACGAATGGAAACTTAGGCCTTCAGGTGGTAAGAATATGGTAAACTTCAACATTAACTGCAATTTCTTCATTGTGGAACTTCTACACAGGTAGAAAGGGACCAAGGAACAGAGGTCAAATGCCTAACAGATTACTATTGGAGGGAAGGGTCATGGCTTACTGAAGAGACAAATTGACCACTGAAAAAAGAACACTGAAAAAGTGGCATTTTCAGGTTTTGGAAACATTGCCTCGGAGGATTTTCTTAGTTTAATTTTTTAATTGTTAAACTTCACTTTCAGTAACTTTAATGCCATGCAGTTTAGCAAAAGTATCACTAAAAAGATACTGAAATATACAGGTAATGTCAAATTATCAAGTACTCTTATTACTGCTTTAATATAAAGAAGAATCACAATTATGTGGCTGTGCTAATTTATGCTTCCTTCTGTAGATGAATGAAGATTTTCTATCTTAAAACATTTGCATTCCTCCTGTCCCCCCAAAGTAATTTTCAATTTTGCTGGATTCAGCACAACTGCATCTACTCCTTCAGCTACAATGGGTTGTTGAAATAAAGCTATTGTGCAGCACCTGCTCTTAGTCAGAGCTCAAATCAGAGGTTAGGGGGAAAAAATAAAGATTTTATGTCATTGTAATGCAAGTCTCCTTTTAACTTTGCTGCAGTCAGTGTTCAATTATGTTCTGCAACAATCTCCATTACTAGAGCCAGTATTTTTCTGTTCCTCCCTGCATGCATTAAGTTTCTTGTTCACATATGATAGCCTTCTTAGCAAAGTAGAGGAGCGTTAAAAGAAATCTGCCAATAGATTTAATGAGCCTACATCTTTTTTTGCCTGTTGAGGATCCTAAAATTCAAGTGCATTCTCAATTTGAATGCTCCAAAGGAATATAACCGATACAATATAACTTATTATAAATTAACTTACAAATTACTTTCTCTGGAGGTTTGATAGGTCAAAATTAACCTGAAATTTAATCTATTCTTTTGAATACAAAACACAAAGCAGGTAGTAAAGGAGGGACCTCATGCAATTTTTTTCTGGATGTTCCCTATTTTTACAGGCTTGGGATTCTTCTCATTCAGAATTTTTATTAGTTCAGTCTGCAGCCAGAATGTGTAAGACTTCATCAGAAGCAGGAACGAGGGCTCTGCTTTTGTAGAAATAAAGAGGCAGAGTTGGTCTAGCTAGGCACAACAGCAAATGGGAAGGAATTAGCTAGTGTGAACAGCTACTGTGAATGTGGGAGGGCTGTCTTGCTTTTGAAGTACGAGAACAGCAATACATGGGCAAAGAGCTCTGAGATGGAGGCCAGAAGGTGAAGAACACTGAAGTTCAGGGTCTGGGACTTGAGAAGGGAATCTGGAGCTGGAAGGACTGGAGATGCCTACAGGGAGGATTTGGAAAGCTTAGAGCAGGAAAGGTTTTATTATAATATGGACACACTGTAATAAACTGACCTTGAAAAGAAAGGACATGGATAAGGTAGAAGAATTTGTGTCTAAAAATCAACCTTTGAGATAGCGCAGATGATAGAAAGCAAATGGTGTTTGGAACTCTTGAAGTTTTATTAGCAGTCTCAAGCATTTCTCTTCTCCTTCCCCCATTAAAGCTGCAGGTCCTGGAGTCACATGACTGACTCAGTTTTCATCAAGGGGAAAAAAATTCTAGCTGTCATGCCTGCAGGGGAAAAAAAAAAAAAAAACTTGAAAACACAAAGCCTAAAAATGTACACAGAATATAAAACAAAACATTACTATTTGTTTTGCAATAAATCTCATGACTTGAGTGTAGTTTGTCTTATGTTTAAATATTTTAAATAGCATTAATGTAAACCTAGCAGTTGCTTTCTAAGCACTGGCAGCAGCTAGAGATCCAAAAAAAGATTCCCAGCTGATATCATAATCATCATCACCAGCACATAATGACTGGCATACTGGAATTACGGGTAGTTCATATATTTACTTCTGTATTCTACAGATTAACCCCTTCTTCATGATGCAGAAGCATACTTAGAGCTCACTTACCAGTGTTGAAAGACCCCATGCACAACACTGTGCTGAACAGCATGACAATGATTGCTCCAAGAATACATCCAAGAATAGTCTATTCATTGCTGAGAAAGGTTCAGTTCAGACGCAAGGTCACAGTCAGTCCTGAGTCTGTCACTGATAATCCCATGGAGACATCTATACAACATTAAGACTTTTTGTATGATGCGACAGAGCCCAGATCAATTATTCCTGTCTAAAGCTTTGGGGTATATTGCTAAAAATTAAACAGAGCTTTTAATTTTCATCACAGCACTTTCTATAGCTATCAGTGTGTCCTGAAGCTGAACCGTGATTCGTGATTTTCCTCTTATCACATGCAAGAACAAACAAATAAGGAAGATTCAAGTTGGATTTTTTCCAGACATATCCAAAACAAATATTCTCCAACAATTCTCCTTACCTTTGTTACTGTGGATTTGAATACATCCTTGAAAAACCTGTCCCTCATTCTATATTCATCAAAAGAGAGGACATACTAGTTTCAGTCAGCATACCTGAACCAAGTTCATAGCCTTGTAAAGGTACCTACCCTAGGCCTAATAGTTGCCATTTTTCATTGACACCACAGCCATCATTCATTTCTAACTTTCACTTTCCCAACTTAGTACATTAGAAACAAATGACAGGTATGCCAGATCAGTCAGAAGTGCTGTTACAACTGTCAAAAAATCCTTTGGCTGATTCCACCATTTTATAATCATCCTACAATCCAGTGCGCCGAGTCTCAGCCAGAAAGCCTTCACATCCATGTCTGAGTCCCTACCAGATGCTGATTAAGTAATTCTACAAAATGGCGAGATCAGAACACCCAGAACTATAGTGCTGTTATCAACAGGGAATAGAAAGCATCCAAATTCATTCTTCTGTTCCAAGAGCCCCACTTTGAAAAGAAGAAACAAAAGGCAATTTTGGGGGATGCCACATAAAGTAGCCCTCAAAATAGATGAAGTTTCTATTTCTCCTACTATTTAAGTAAAGCATAAAAGAAGGAAATCAACAATAAAAATATACACACTAGTTCTTGACATTCTCAAAGCTCTCCAGACACATCAGTAAATATTCAGACTCAGTGTTGTAAGAATCTATACATATTAATAAAGCTCCATGAATTCTGAATATTCAGACATCTTGAAGATTTCTAATGTTGTTCTACCACATATTGTTTTTATTAATAGATGAGTTAAAAAAAGAACTGAAGAAGTGACCTGTATTTAAGAGATTTCTTACACAAAGGTCTACTAATTCTTTTACTCAACATTAATGCCCTCTTGAGAAGCACTGATAACTTCAAGGATAGCTACATTAGCTAGCTCCTCAATAGTTTTTATTAGACAGCACATTCAAGTTACAGGTTGTAACCTGCTCATCCCACAGTATACCCAGAACCTTCACATCTATACATGAATAAATATAAAAAAGAAACATTAGAAATACTAGTGAATTTAGCCTCACAAAAAAAAAAAATCCCTTTTTAATGGGTATATATTGTGAAGGAGACAATAAAGTGATTTGTTCAGTGCCTGACAGAATGAGGAGTACAAGCCATATCTCATAATCTAAAAGACCATATGACCTTGGTTTATTCTTCAGTGTAAAGCCTTACCTTGCTTCTGCCATTCCTTACCACTTCTACTGAAGCTGCAGTTCTACCATCAACACTTTCTGTTGCCTAATGAAATGTGAGCCACGCATGGACATGTGCAGTCCACCTGCTGTTTTATGACCACTGCATGAAGGAATGTGACTTCAAATTTCAGGGTTCTATGGCTGTCAGGCTAACTTACCCTGTTCATATTATAAAAGGGGCACTTCCTACTCACAGGGAATCTTGCTTTATTTGAGGAAGAAATGAAACTTGGGGAATAAAGAGTGCTCTGTTTCTCCTTAGCTGATAAGTACAGGATTTAAACACATCAACACTTCTTTGGGGCAGGGATCTCATCCATTTTTTTTTTTCTAATCCCTTCAAGGTATCTTTTCCCGCTCTTCCTCACATATTCAAGATGAGAAGAGCTTCAGTGAGCGCAGTAACCAGTATTCCAATTTATTCAGCAGCAACCCCTGTGGGCTGTTAACAGCAGACTGTGATTCTGCTTGGATTACAAGATCTGGATAAGTAATTCCATCCTTAATCCATCACTGTCAACAGAGGTAATGGAACAACTTCTACCTACGAAAAGTCAGGAAGAGGAAAAGATTGAAATTGTAAAAAGAGAGTGGGGCAAAAGGAGAGCAGAAATAAAAAATAAACAGAGGACACAAGTCCATTGAGAGTTGTATGCACAAGTGTATGCAAACATAAGTAGGAAACAAGGAAGTGGGACACACTGTGCTAATAGAAAAGTAGCAAATAGAAGAAGAGATAACCAGGTTCCAAAGCAGAGTTTTTCAATAGCAATGAAAAATCTCACCTCCAACATAATTTACGCCTTCTGTTACACTGATCCCAGTGTAAAGTCGGTAGAGATGTTTGAGATTTCAGTAAATGCTGATGAATACCACACTACAGCCATGATCAATAAATCTCAAGTACTTCATAATGAAGCCTCGAAGCCTTCATACACAAACCTGTCAGTAAACTGGGACAATATTACAAATAGACAAAGGATAATGCAAAGATTGCAAAAATGTAACAACACAGAGACAAGTAAATTTCTCAGATGATACAGTGGAAGTGAGAAAAGCTGAAAAAGGAGATATACTATTTAGATGCAAGTGATGGAAGAAAACAGCATCTGGACATCTGTTTTATGTGATGGAGGATTAAGGGATGGACAAGAAAACAGTGAAAGCAATAATCAGACTGGGGATTAATACTTCTTTTCCTCTTAAAGGATTTCATAATAATGACTCCATTACTATGCTTCACTAGAGATCACCATCTACAATGAAGGTCACTCTCCACCATAGGCTAGAGAACCCCTCTTTCATAATCTATCACAGATAAAAAAATCCTCATTTGCATATAAAAGATTCCTTTGATTTTGCTACAGATACTTATTATTTTTAGGTTATTTGCTTGTCTGGCTAGATGTCTGACGGCTATGTCACATAGTCCCAAATATGTAAAATGGGTAATTCATGCTAGAAAAGACCAAACAAGCTGCCTTCTAAAAAAGCACTATTTGAGGCAAAAATCTGGAAAACTGTATTTTCAACCAACTCTACTCTTTGAAAGGCCAATATAAAGCCCAAATACTGGTGCAGTATTGATATTCTCTTCTTCCCAAGATTACTTACTTCTTTTCATAGTGAGCAGATTCCTTGCTCTGCAGTAAACATCCTAGAGTGTAGCCAAGCAAAGTTTCTACATTGAGCAAATATTGTCTGTTTTTGATAACATGCTATCTAAAAGCATAAGACCTTTCAAGGAGATTGAAAGGAGTGAAGAAAAAGGAAGCTTCACATTCAGCTTTTTCATCTCTAACACAAAAATAGTAAGCTTGGTTTGAACTGCTTAAGGAAGAAGACAGGAAACCAGTTTAGAGATCAAGAACGATAAGTGGAGAAACAGTTAAAGAGCAGTCAAAGGACATCTTGATAACATTATCTGAAAACGAAGAAAAGCAAATAATGGAAGAAACCAAGCTACAGTAACTGGTGTGAAAGATTACAAAAATAACAAGAGGAAAATAGAACAATATTTGAGATGCTAAAAAGATAGCAACAAAGAAAGTCAGGGGCAAGAAGAGAAGTAACTAAAGTACTTTTGAGGAGAATAGTATTGTCAAAACAAGTAAAAACAGTAACTCAGGAAAAGGATAGATCAAAAATTGATCGAGGGTAAGAAGCAACTTTATTACTTTACCCAATTTGCACTCTGGATATATTGGCCTTGTAAGCTAGGTATTTAACATGCTGACACTGACAGCTGACACCGCAACTGACACTGTGGAATTCAAGACATTCGTGGCTGACATAAAAACAGTGAGATGTAAGAATGGGGTGGAGATGGGGTCAGAGCAATTCTGACTCTAGCTCCAGTCTGATCCCCGCCCCAAGCCCTGAGGGAAAGTGACCCATGTCACAGGACTCAATTAGCGTGTAACAGGAAACAAACATTCACCTACCCTCTCCCTGCCTCGGCCCTATACTTTCTCCCCCAACGGCCAGCCCCTACTCCCCTGCCTGCGGCACCCGCAGCCACACACGCACAAAAGCCGGACGCCGCGCCTAACGCACGGCCGTTAAACGTCAGCGACAGCTCCCGCGCACGCGCACCGCAGCTAGAGCGGGGGCGAGGCACAGAGCGCATCCCCCTGCTCCGGGCCGGAAAGACGAAGGCGGGAAGGGAAACGGGGGAGGGTGGGTGCAGATCAAGCGCATGCGCGGGAAGTAAATTACCCAGGCGCTCAACCGAAGGGAGCAGAGGAAAATTCCTCAGGGAAGATCCCATTCCGTTGTAAGGCTGTAGGCGGAAGTAGAGGCGTCACCCCCTCCCTCTCACTTGTCTTTTTGTTCCCTGGTGCTGCTGAAGCCCTATTCTGTAGCTGTTTGCTCGTAACTTAATTGTAGTCTCCCCTCTCCCCAGTGAGTTAATTTGGGGCACCTGGTGCTAATCTACCCAATAACAAACAGGAGCCTAATAACGTAAGTAGTTACTGGGCAGAACCACACCGTTACACGCGTAAAAGCACGGCATCGCCCGCTGATGGCTCTCATCGCCCAGAAGGGGCGGGGCCTAGGTTTGAGTGCCAATAAGCTTGGTGGGCGGGAGAAAGAAGGAGAGCCAATAATCACTCCGGCTAACATTGATGAACAGAGCTTGGAGCCAATCGAGTTGGGCAGGCGGTTGCATTTCAAAGAAAGTGGAGGTGGTGGCGGGGGGGGGGGGGTTGTTCCGTTGCTAGGGCCGCGCTGTTGCTAGGGCCGCGGCAAACCGCGGCGGCAGCGGCTCCCGCTGCCTTCCCGGTCCGTCGCCGCCGGACCCGGTGTCCGGCTGGGTTTCTCCGGGGCCGAGGCGATGGTGAGGCTCGCTGCCAAGTGCCTCCTGGCAGGTGAGTCCGCCCCCCTTCCCGGCGGCAGGGGCCTAAAGCGAGCTCGTGGCGCTGTCCGTGTGGTTGGGGGCTGGGACGCGGGGTGGTGGTGGCGGGTCGCACTGGGTGGCAGCCGCCTCCCTGTTGCTGTCGCGGCCCCTCGCCGGGGGTCACCCCGCCGGCAAAGCCTGTGGGGGAGAGGTGACAAGAGAGGCGGGGGGCCGTTGTTCTCTCGGGACCGAAACGGTGGAAATCACGTTTTTATTATCTCCCCGATTCACCGCGACGTGCGGATAGTCGCGAGCTGTGTTGCGGGAGGGTGTAAAATGTAATCTTAACCACCCGAAAAGCAAGGGCAGGATCCGAAATAAAGAGTGGAAACGTGGCCTCAAGGTGGGGAAAGAATAAAGGGGTCAGGCTGAGTCCTGCCTAGTCCTGGGGGATCCCTGTGTGCTGGCGGAAAGATTCGTGGCAGAAATTAGGATGATTCTGAGAATGTGACTGAAAAAGCCTTAGGAGAGGATAGAAGGAAAAAGCATGTACCCTTCACAAAGGCTTCTCTTTCCACAAGCAAACTGTAGGTTAACATGGAAAAAAAAGTGAGGTGAAGACACCAGTTTGTTTAGCCATGATGAATTATGGGGGTGAGGAAAGTAAATACAGTTGACTGTTAACACTATGGGAAGAAAACCCCCCCCCCCCCCCCACTTAAGCTCTGTGCAGCCTCAACCACAAGCACAAAATCATAAAACATTTGTATGTGGACAACTCTCAGCTTTAACTACTTGCTCCAAACCTGTTTACTTTCATCAAGAATAAAATCTTTTTGCCTCAGAAATAGCTAACCAACTTGCACAAAGCCCAAGTGCAATCTTTGGCAAAGGCAAAAGAGTTAATATCCTTCAGCATCTCCCTGATGCCTCTGTTGACAGTTACTGTGGACAACATGAGTATCTTGCCCGTCTTCTAGGTCTGCTATTTATGCATCATTTTCAATTTGGAAGTCTCTAGTCCCAGTATCCAGGCTTTGCTGAAGTCTTTCAAGTTTTGTTGTTTAGTGTTAGTAAGGCTAATTCCATGATCATTTTAAGTTAACATAGGTTTTCTGTGGATGACCCAGTTACGTGCTTAATCCTAATTGGGTTGGGAGATGCCTTTTCAATTCTGTGCAGCGTTCCTAACTACTAGGATAATATCAATATATCATTAAAAATAAGAAATAACTTCTCTCTCTTCTAAAAGAGACCAATATAGTGAAAGGGACATAACAGATGAGTAACTACAACAAACTAAAGGGAACAGGAGAATGTAATTACATAGGTAGGAGCAAAAACATCCAGAGGTGGAACAAGGAACTCTTGTGTACCTAAGGAAATGATTATGAAGGGTAGAGTGGCTTACAGTATTGGGAGCTGCACAAAGGTCAAGAAGAACAATGGAAAAAAAGAGCTTGGATTAGCAAAAGAGAGATTAATAACTTGACAATAGAAAGCAATTCCTATGTTATTTTGAGGGTAATATACAGATACGTAGTCAAAGATACTGTCGCTTGAGCTTACTGTGGAGACATTGTGAAAGGGTTTGCATTATAAAAAGATAGTTGGCAGTAGTAGGCATTTTTGAGTCATATTACAGTCTCTGGCAGAATAGCAGAACTATGGATGCAATAAATACTGTGGGATGCAGTTTTGGCAGATGAGATCAAATGAAGTGAAAAGAGCAAAGAAACTTATTTTCAGAGAGAAGTGTAGTAAAGTAAGGGGCTAAGATGATGGCTAAGAATAAGAAAAGAAGAACAACTGGGGCTGTCAGACTGTAAAAAGACGACACATTAGATAGGAATTTGCACTGGATGATGGAAATAAAAGAACCTCGCATAGTTTGGAGCAGTATATGCTTCTCTTATCTCATCTTAGAAAGACAGATCTAATTGTCTGTTGAAATACAGAGTAGCTTCCTCTCAGAACAGAGTGTTGTCTTCAGCACAAACTTGAACTGATCAAGGAACAAACAAGCTGACTTACCAGATTGTCCTGTCTAAATATTATGAGCCCAACTCAGCTTAAAGGAAGAAAGCACACCAAAAAATGTTTAAAAAACATTTTTAGTTTTGCGTTGATGCATCTAGGAGCAATTGTCACTAACCTAAGTACTCTTCTTCCTCTATAACATCGTGTGAGAAGAAAAATTTCCCAATCTGCTTCAAAACACAGTCTAGGAAACTGGAATAGGGTCACAATATGCCCATATGTTGCTTTGTTTATTAATGATGTAGGATAAATACTTGTATTCCAGGTTTGGCTGTCATGAATATTCCTTCAAGGTTCAAGCTATAACTTTGAGAGATTTAATTCCTGATGCCTGCCCATTTGAACTATCTAGGCCAGTAAAAGGAGATATGAAGCAAGGATAACCCCTTTGGGAGCATTACATTAACTCTGTTTTTCAACGATTATGATGTACAGTATGTTTCATGAAGTGATTTCGGCACACACAAACTCTGCAATTCTCTGCCACTGCATTGGCTCTTAGGGAGTATTGTAACAGTGGGCCAAGGTAGGGCAGCTTTCAAGTTTGCTCAAACTGTTGTGCAAACCAAACCAGTAAGTCTTGGCTCTAAAAGAGCAAACACTAAAGCCTCCTGATTTTGCTCCCATGTGGGGATGAATCAGGAGGACCTTTCTCTCCAGCCAATGACATTTTCTTCTGTTATGTCCAGGATGCAACTAATGAGACAACAGCAGCACTGAGTCAGCAAGAGTTGCTGTCTTAGCAAGGTCAGCAAGAAGAGTTCATGGAGGAATGTTACCAGCTTAAGAAGCTTTGCAGAATAAAAATGATCTGTCTCTTCCATGAACTCAGTGTATAACAATAATTTGAATTTGAGGAAAACATGTAATCTAAGGAGAGGAAATAGCCTCCTATGCAGCCCAGTACCTCTTATCCCATGTCCGGGAAATGTTAATCTTTAGGTAAAGGCTATAGGCTGGATATGAATTTTAGAACAAATGGCAATTCTGCTCTGATCTGGGGACCCTTTATTGTTGCTGATAGAGCAGAAATCTGAAATCAGTCCACTATGCATAATGACAATATTCATTTCACCATGTAGGTAGGTCTTTTTGATTGTTTTGTGCTTCTTGTGGGAGTTATATTACCTGTATTCAGGTTATAATTTCAAAACTAGCTCTTATGGCATTCGATAGGAACAGAACTGAGGGAAAATAAGATTCTATAAGATGAAACAAAAATCTTTTCTATTTTTGGTTTCACAGGTGATCCAGCTGTGGGGAAGAGTGCTTTAGCCCAGATGTTCCGCAATGATGGGGCCCATTTTCAGAAGAATTACACACTGGTGAGCATAAATGAGACAACAGGCTATCCAGCAATTTTTCTGAATTGGATGAGAGAAAAATAAGAAACTCTAGAGCAAAATGAATAATGTCACTTTAAGTTCAGGCATTGAAGGTGGGGTCTTGTTGTAGGCTTTTCTCTCTCTCGCACACTACATTCTGAAGAGAAATGGCTTAGCGTTTTAAACATCTTTGCATTATGTAGGGGCTGACTTCAAAGCTTATTTCAGAGTCAACCAGTTAATTTTATATTTTTCCTGCTGAATCAATGTTTTCACAAGCTTTTATGGTCTTGGAGAGCTTCCCCCTTTAGGGAGCGCTCCATGAAAAAGCATCGCTGAAGGAGAAAGCTGTTCATTGCAACTATTAAATGTGTGTGGACAGTGTGCTTATCACTATGCAAACATGAAGGTGTGCTGCATAGCCCCAAGATAATTATAATCTGCAGAAACTGTTCGCTGATGAAGAGGATACAGTTTGCAGTCTTTCAGTGCAGGAATCAATGGTGATGACTAATCAGAAGCAGGATAAAAATAAAAGTAAATATAAGTAAAGTTAAAAAAAAAAAAGAAAGGAAAATATGAGAGTGTGTGTGTGTGGTGGTGGTGGGGGAACTGGCATATGTTTATTCATTGAAATAAAGATGTAAACCTCATGCAGAAGTTAGGGACAGAAATAGAACAAACAAATGAGCTACAAAACAGAATGAGATAAAAGGTGGAAGAGGGACAAATCATCACAGTCCCATATGTTAGCTGATCACATGGTTGGTGCAAAAAGTTCTAAGGCATGTTTTAGAGCATCAGTGCGATAGTGAACCTAGCCCTGCAGATTTCAGCTGACACCCATATATATAACCAAATTTGTGGATGTTGTTTCTTTTCTGTCTTTTTTCCCTATTTGAGCAAATCTACATGGGTTTGACATATGAGTATGTTACCTGAGCTTTGAGGAGTATTGTTGAGTTCCCAGCAGTATATATTTGATGGAATTGTAATGATTCACAAGAATTGCCTCAATCCAATGCACAGCTGGTATGCAGTTAGACAAGCTCTTAAAAACTCTTCTGATCCTTGTTTTCCTGATTCTTCTTGACAGACAATGGGCACAGAACTGTTGGTGAAGGCCGTATCGGTTCCAGAGACAAGTGATAGTGTGGTGAGTCTTTCTGTGACATAAATTGGGTCAGAAAGAGATGTCCAGAGCTCAGACCTCACTTTTTGTCCCATTCTGGTGGAAGATCCTTCTGCATGTTCATAAGGCCATTAAGTTGCATTAAGGAAATGAGGCTGATCTTGTAAGATTATTGGTTCTCCAGGGATATTTTAATCTTAGAAAGTAAGTTTTACATACTTGTGTACAACATGACATCTTACACCAAAGCTGCTGCCAGCTTTGTAAAGGCTGTGTACTGTCCTTTAGGACACTCAGGCTTAGTTGGTGTTTCTTAGAACAAATAAGCCCCAAACTTCTGTAATTCTTTTTTCTTAATGCCCTATACTCCCACTAATGGGATGTGTATGTGTGTATAAATTTATATAAATAATAGAGGTTAGCTTCTTACTATCCCACTCCACATACTCTGTTTCCAGTAGGGACATAAACCAGGCTCAGTGCCCCAAAGGTAACCCTTTTATTGTTTATACAGGAAAAATAGCTATTTCTTTTCTCATGCTGTCTGAACTGGCAGTATTCTTGGTGTGAGGAGCTTGTCCCTTAGGGACATGGTACTGCTGTACTGAACAAAATTCAGAAGTGACGGGTTCCCGTATTTACTTTCTAAACCTTTCCCTACGCTGCAGTTTTCCTGGCAAATGCCTTCTTTCTCCTTCTGCTTTCAGGAGCTCTTCATTTTTGACTCTGCAGGCAAAGATCTATTTTCTGAGATGCTGGAGAAACTGGTAAGTATTATGTAACAGCTGCCTTCTTCCAAAGAAGTGCTTTTGCTTTGAAGAGCTGAACTCCCCAGTCAGGCAGATGTAGCAAACTTTGTCTTTAGCATAAATGGGAGCAACTACCTCAGTTGCCAATGCCTCCTGTTCTATCTCTCTGAAACTTGTAAAAAATACTAGAAGAATCTTTTCTGGAGGAAGGAATGCAGGTGATCCTTCAATTTCTTACAAAAGAAATAGGGATATTTAACTGAGAACAGCCGTGTGCTGTTCATTAAATTTACTTTTATTTCTTAGAAAAACATCCATTTTGCTACTACTCCAGCGGTGGGATTTTTGCCATTATAGTGATTGCTTTGATCCAACAGGACTCTTTCATGTCCATGGGCATAATACTGCCCTTGATTTTTTTCCTCACTCTGTTCCTGTCCTTACCTATACAATTCTCCATTATATTATGTCATTTCGAAAGGTAGGATCAATTAATTGATGTGAGATGAGACTTCACAAGATGGCTGAGTCAATGTAATGATTCATTGCACTATAAGGGGCAATTCCACTGTTGCCCTTACACCAGGTTGGGTTTGCAAGGGAGCTCTCAGGAAGCTGCTTCAGCTTCTCAAACTGGCAAAAAAGCATTCTACTTATTTCTCCTGGATTAGTTTTGTGCTGATTCAGCATGCAGAATCAGCTTCGCAGGGATCAGGAATGAATGCCGGAGCTGGTACAAATAAAGGAGTGCAACTGTGCAGACAGGAATGGAGGGAGAGAGCAAAACTCTCAGTGGCAGCTTTTCATTTAATCAGCTCAACATAAATATGAAACCCCAGCCTAGGCATAGGGTTCTTGTATGTTAGGCTTTTTATTTTTGTCTTAGCATCTGTGTTTACTGTGCAGATGCAGACTGGCTGTTGACTACATCAGTTTCATTAGAGCTGACAACGCTCCTTTCTTGCTGTGCAGTGGGAGCAACCCAACGTCCTGTGCCTTGTGTATGATGTCACTAACGAGCAGTCTTTCAACAACTGTGCCAAATGGCTGGAGAAGCTGAGGGCTCAGGCAGTTGGGATGCATCTTCCAGGTAAGGAATGGATGAGATTCTTTTTATCTGCTCCCCTCTTGTATGGCAGCAGCTGTTCCCATTGAGATGTGGCATAGAGTATTTTAAGCCGAGCCCAAGCATGGCTTCCTCCAACTCATCTGCTTTTATTGCAAAGCAGACACGGCACAAATATGTTTCAGGTGATTCCTTTGTGGAATCTTTTCTAGGTAGTTGTAGCCTGTTCTCCCCACCCCCAACATTTTCAGCTCCTTCTACAAATGTTCTGGCATTTATTGCTAATAAATCCGCATTTCTTGGTTGGGTGTTTTGGGGGTTTTCTTGTTTGCTTGTTTGTTTGTTTTCCTGTAGGTGTCTTAGTGGGGAATAAAACAGACCTGGCTTGTCGTCGAGTTGTGGAGCAGAAACAAGCACAGGAGTGGGCTGAGAAACACGGCCTGGAATACTGCGAGATGTCAGTGGTGAGTGTCTACTCCTTTCGACATCTGTGGAAGTGGGTGTCTGTAAAGGTATCCTCTCTTTCAGATGAGGAGGGATAACTGGGGGCTCTGTTTCACTTGTTTGTCTTCTAACTCGCCCTCAGTTTAAATCTGTCTTTTATGAAGTAGCTAGAGTAGAAATAGTCAAATGCTTATTCCATCTGTCATTCATAACTTTCTTATTTCTTTACAGAAGGAGATGAAAAACTTTGAGGCCCCTTTCCACATCCTGGCAAAGTCATTCCACCAACTGTACAGAGAGAAAGTGGAATCTTTTCACTCACTAGTTTGAGGAATGTGACTAGGATGACTTATTTAGCCCTTGAGCTTCTTCTAGTGCCCAGAATCCTGCAAGCTGGAATACAGAGAGAAGATAAAAGATGAGATTTTTGTTTTTTCATGGTCATCTTCTGGTATTTCAAAATAAACTAGAAATAAGCATGTGGAAAGACAGTCTTCTAGAGTTGCTACCTCAGCATTCCTTCCATGTCCCCTAACTTGGTTCTCTGCTCACTGAAAGTCTGCTTGGTTGGAGGAGGCGGGGAGAAAAAGGGGGAGGGCAGAATGGAAATTGCTAGCTTTTTGCTTTGATATTGCCGTACCTCTTGTCTGAACAGACTTCCTGCTGCTACAAGGAAGGATTTGGAGGTTTTGAGGAGAGAAGAAGCTGACAGGATATTTTTCAACTTAAGCAACCTAGCCCCAGTACATATGTTGCAGGGCAGGACTGATCTGGCCCTGCCACTTGAAATGCACTTTCAGTAGGAGGCCTGTGCTCCAAAATTGACACATGGAAACTGAGATGTGTAGGGACCGATCTGGATTTAGGTGTGCTTCTGGGAGTACCCAGAGTTTGAGGCCTGTTTTAATGGTGTTATCTGTATCGGTTGTAGGACTGTTATGCTGATGACTAATAACTGTATCTGATTTCTAGAACTGGTTCTTTTCTCCGGTGTGGCTCACTTCCTCTGCCTGGTAGTAGCTGTCTGTCTTGCATCTGTACCACTGTCACTTGGTAACGCAGTGCCCTCTGCTGGTCCCAGATCACATGCTTTCTCAAGAAGCTACCTTCTGTTGAAGCAAACAGGACTCCATCCAGTCATGTCCAAATTGCCTTATCTGCAAAATGATGTCATAAGTAAGAAAACCTCTTTTATTCTAGAGACAAATCCAACATTTAAAAGCAAATTATCTTTTCTTTTTTCTCCTGCACTTATGTGTTTTGGTTTTTTGTTTGTTTGTCAACTGAACTTGGCAATGCCTTATTCTCACTAGGTTCAGTTCGCAGTCCCTCACTAGAATCAGTCATCTGTGTTATTAAACTGTCCCTGCCTATCCTTCTGACATGACTAGTGGAAACAGGATTCAGGAAGCAAAAGACAACCTGGCTAGGTTATTCTGATTCAGGAAAGGGGGAATGTCTGGCTGGAAGTTTGGTGTCAGACAGGGTAAAAGCTCAGAAAGAACTTCTCTTTTATGGGGAGTACTGATGTTGCATGCCTAAGAATCTGTTTGCTAATATAGTATGTGAAAGCAACCATGATACTGTATTGCAGCTGGGCCTGAGGAGTTCAAAACTGTAACCTTTCTCTTCTCCCAAGATTATGTTAACCTCCCTCAGGCAAGGGAAGATGAAATTTGTGGAGAGTAAGCAGTGAGTGATTTTTCAGGAATCTCTGTTTCAAGACTTACATATATATTTTTGTAACCATTTTTTATATCCATTGCTAGGACAAGAACTTTGGACTGAACATAAGAAATGTCACTTGCAGATATTGTAGCAGAGTTTATGAAGTGCTTTAGGAATCTGGAAAACCAGCTGAGCTTATTTTATTGGCAGCAGTATGTTCATGCTGGGGATTAGCTAAGGAGCATGAATCCCAACAAAAGGGGTTAAATAGACACTGGGCCCACAAGAAAAGGAATGGGTCCTTTTGCAGGAAGCCGTCTGAATAAATGACAGAACACGCAGGGAAAGCTCTTACTTGCTCCAAAGAAGAGAGGACTCCTCCATTGGCTTAGGGTATTTAAAAGACTCTCCCTTTTTTGACTTGGATTAGCATTACTGTGTGTGTGGGGGGGGGGTTGTTTGGTTGTTTGTTTTTTAATCTTACATGGGTTGCCTTGTTAATCCTGGGGGTGTCTGTTTATTTATATGGGCTGAGTGCAGACTTGGCTGCAGATGCTAGCCACCTCTGACTAGTAAGAATAAGAGTTATTTGGGGTGCTGTGCTAATCTAGTTAAAGAACTTCTCTGCTAAAGTTTTGTTTTGATTTGTCAGCTCTTTTCCCCCAAATTCCACTCATAAGATGATCACAACATGAGAATGATATTTTTTCATATTGAAAATAGCATGTCAGGTGTGTCTGCCACCTGTGACATGGTGCATGGGGAATATGAATGCCTGGGGAATAGGTGATAAAGTGAATCCTGTGTGATCTTTAACTGGGGAGTTCAGTCTCCCTGCACCGGAAGGACCTCCCATAACTTTGAATAAACAGTCTAAACCCACCAGTAAGATGAAGATGGGTGAACAATGTTTATTAAATGAATGTAAAAGCTGGAGGATCTCATTAAGGGAATGCTTGCAGTAGTGATTTGTGATTTATAGGGAAGCTGCTTTTGAGAGGTTAGTGAAGAAAAATGCATCCCATGCAGGGAAAGATATATTGCCTGAGAGAGGAAAGCATTATCTAATTAGCTAGCAGTAGGGATTCACCCACTGCCCCTTTCCTTCTTTCCTCAGGCCATTACAAGAATTACAAAAGAGGTTGTGTCTAAAGCATGTTGGCAAACTTGCTTTTTTCACAACTATTTCAAGCATTAATGTAGACATAATTTAATGTCTTTCAAAATGGTATGTTTGACCATAACAATCTCTGTCCTTCCCAATGCATTTTTAAAGGCATAATATATTGTCCTTCCTGGCGAATGTGTTGTGTAATACTAATATGGTGCCGGCGATGCTTGTTGCTGTTTTCCTAGTCTATGTGTGACCTTGGTTGTAGATGCTGATGGTGAAGATGGTGGGGACTATGGGAGCCAGGTATGGGTAGGCTGTGGAAAATAGTTTTGTGTCTGTGTGAAGGACCTTGGGGTAGTGGTTAAGTGAGCTGGACAAGCAGGATGAATAAGAGTCTGAAGCATCATTAAGTTCCTCTTACTATATCCACTAATTGTTGTCATTGCATCTATAAGGTTGAGGATGCTTGTTTGCTGCTTATAGCCATTGAATCTCTCTGACTTACAGAGAACAGTGTGAGGAAGGCAGAAAGCTGAGCAGAAGCTTGTTGTCTTTTTATAGCTCTTCTGCTTTGTCCAGCTGTGCAGTGCTGCAGGTGCCCAGCATGGATGTTTACAACCTTGAAGAGCCCCAGCCCCACCACAACAACTGAAATTTTACAAGGAGGGAGAGGAAACAAACAGGCCTTTAACTGTCTTTCAGGGATTCCTAGTCCTTCAGTCTTTTCTTTCCTGCCTGTTTGTATGACTGGCAAGAACATGCTTTCCTCCTCAGAGCCTCTCTTTCTTATCTTTTCTTTGGTCCTCATGATTCTGCTCCACAGAATCCCTGTTCCCTGCCCTGCTTTACTTAGTTTGATATATCAGAAACTGGGTTTTCTTTTTGTTTTGATTTGTTTTTATGTTTTTTAGATCCTTCTAATTTCTCCACTAATAACTCCTAAGGCTGCAAGACATTTCTTCTTAGGGAGATTAATAAAAGAAAACAAAAGTGGAATTTTTAGTCAGATTGTTTTGGAAGAATGAACTATAAAAAGCTGACTTTCTGAAATTTTATTGGAAACTCATTTTTGTAAAGCTGTAATATTAAAGATGCTTTAATGATTTTTTTTTTTTTGTTCTGTCTTGTCAAACATGCAAGATGCGTTTCACTCCACAGTAGAATGTAGGATGTAAAATTCCAGAAACATCAGGGTTTGCTGTAGGAGTAAGTAAAAGTATCAAAGCTGACCTTACTGTGATAAGATATGTTCAATCTTAACAATGAAGTGGTCACTGCTGTTCATAATAAAGCATTAAATATACTGAAATGGGGCTGTCAGAACAGTTTCTTCTAGAGATTGTTCATTTTAGAGACTTAAAAGTTAAAGGACATCTTTTGGAAAACTGATCTGATAAATGATACTGTTTGGTCCAGGGTTATTTCTGATATAGCTTCACTGACTTAAAGGGCTGGATTTAGTCTTTTATGCCAATTGACTCCCTTGGGTAAGCTTCATTTCTTTACCCGCTGTACATCTTGGACCGATCTAACCTGATAGCAAAAGACACATGATGTTGTTGAAAATGAAATACTGCCTTGGGGCAGAAGGATAAACTGTATGGCCTCCTGAGGTCCTCCCAGCAATACTTTCTATAATTCTATTAGATTAAGTGGGGAAAGAAGTAGCATTGAAAGCACAAAACAGGCTAAGTCATAAGCTAGCAATTAAACTGGGTGCTGGGCTGGGCTACAGTAGAAAATGTACAATCTATCCCAATTAAGAACTATATCTCAGGAGAAACCAGGTGCCTGACGCAGGTGCTGACAGCAGGGAAAACACTGTGTTTCTGTTCTGTAGGCAGCAACTGCTTTCTCCTGCTGCTTACACAGATCCATGGGGGTCCTGCTTGAGACTGTGCTCTGCTTTTAATAAATACTCCATCTAGAATGTCCAGGTGGCAACTGCTTGCAGTTGTCCTGTCTGCCTGTGTGAAGCCAGCAGTGTGAAGGCAGATCTCTGCTAGAAGCAGGAAGACATGCCTATTCTTCACAGCATCCATGATAGGACCCCCCTCTTCCCATGCATTTTCAGTCCCTCTCTTCCTATCTCATATCCACTTCTTGATGGGGAGTCGCCATCTCTGCTTGTTCTTAGCAAGTAATTTTTCCATCTTGCAGATGGTACTCTTGGGGCTAAAGGACTACCAGGACCTTCAGCAGCAGAGGTAGAGTCTGCACAGAGGCTCTTCAAGGGTCATGTTTGCCTCCCCCACCCTCTCCCTTAGCTTAAGGGCACATCATCTCTCTCCTTCTCACATCCTATTTCCTCCTCCTGCTGTTGTCTTGCCTTGAGAACAATGTCTTCTGTGCCAGTTGCCCTTGGCTCTGTTGACCCGGAGCAACAACAATGTTTTGGGGTTTTTTTTTGGGGGGGGGGGGAGGGAGAAAGAAGAGGGCTACTCAATCTCTAATCCTTTCAGTACTTTTATGTGATATGACTCCCCGTCAAAGTCACCTGAGAAGCGGATGTTGCTCATTCTCTGGTATAATTTCCTGGCAGGAGACCCCCAGCTGAGTCCTGGCAGCTTAATTTTGGCTCTTCAGAGCTTGCTGCAATGTAACTTTCACGGACACTGGCTGTTCTCATTCTGACTTGGAGTTATTGGACTTTTTTTTTTTCTCCTCCTTGCAGAGGGGCTTTCTCTCATTCTTCTGTCACAGCTTCACATATCTCCTCCACTAGAGCTGTTTGTCAAGAGAAGCCTGGAACTGCTCTCTTTCCTGGTCTGTGAAATCAAATCCGAATCTGGCAATGTTTAAAAGGGAAAGGTGACAGACCCTGCATGTCAAGTTGGGGTCGGTTTGATGAGTTTCCCTCCAGTCAGGCATTCATCAGCTGGAGATATGTGGAGCCTGTAATCTTTCTGCACAAGAACTGGAAAAATATACAATGTGAGGACTTCAAGTTAGCAAGCAGAACAGGTATATGGGCAGGACTGATCAGCTGCTGTGTCCCACATAGGGGAAATGCAAGAGCAGCTGGAGAATAATAATATGGTGTAAAGAGTGGGATCTACTTCCCTGCATGAAGGCCCCAAAGGAGTTGCTGAGGCAAAGTGGGAAGAGGGGAAATATGGGTGGAAAGACCAAAGGCTTTTCTTGGCTTGTGGAATTATATATGGAAAAAAGGTGGGAAGGGAAGTAATATCTTCTTGAGCCATTGAGGAAAAGTGAGGAAACAGGTAGTGCTGGATGACGCTGCAGGCTGAAGAGTGGCTGACAAGAATAAACAACTGTTTAGAGATTTTCAAGGCCAGTATCTTTGAGTCAAGGTCGTTTGGGGAATTCACAGCTGTGATGAGTAGGGTCAAAGGTAGCCATCAGTTTATGTTCAAGTCGTAGGGCCTGCATCAGAACAAGGCATGGTGATTTCAAAGTCTGCATGAGAGGGTTAAAGCTATGGTTTGATAGGGCAATAATGAGAATCCAGAATGATAAACCTAGGAGTAGTGTGGGAAGATGAGAACAGCAAGCTGTGGTGCTGTGAGGAGCAGTGGCTGGAATAGGTATGTCCAGGTGAGATCAGAAAAAATTGAGTAGGTGGGCTAGAGACACTATTGGACTAAGAGGGTGGGAGAGTGTGAAGAGATGTTGGAGATATATATTGAGTAAAATTATTCATCGGCATATTGAAGTGGAGGGGAACAGATACCTGCAATTATTACCCACAAATCTTTGTATCAATTAAAACACAAATTAATTCCAGTCCTTTCTGTATTTTCTTTTACTAGAGATTGGAGTGATCTATTTGCTTAAACATTTCTGTGGGGGAAAAACACATACACTTATGCATAATTGTACTGCAGTATCCTGAATGTATTATGTTCATCCATTCAGGAAATGGAAAGAGAACCCGGATGTCGCCTGACCGAGCAGAAGTGACCACTACAACCTGAGCACTGACCTATCAAAAACTGTTCATGAACACTCATAAAGCAGAATACCACCACAAAATATCAATATGTAGCTTCAAAGCATGGAAAAATGCAATGTGTATGAGGTCAGCGTAAAGCAGGTAGAAATCACCCTGTTTATGAATAAAGTTACTTACAATAAATAATTCCTTCAGCTCTGTGTGCGATGAATCTATTTTCTGCACTGTTTTCCCTTCTTTGGTTTTGCTAATCTGTTTTGACTTCTGTGAAGCATCACTTTCTTTTCAACAGCTTTGTGTGGCCATTGTGCGCTATTTCTAGGTATGTTTGTGCACTTTTTCAGTTTTGTTATGTTGGGTGGCTTCAGTCTGGGGACTGTGAAACTGGAAGTATTGGAATTCAGCGTGCAATTGAAGCATTGAACATAAAATCAGCTTGTAAGGATAACAACAGTGTCTAGGAAAGATGTCTTATAATGTTAAGAATGCTTTTCAGTGCTATTGTCAACTTAGAAATATCAGGCTGCAATGAATATGAAAATGTTAAATTGGGAAGGAACAGCTAGTGGGTTTGGCAAAGGAAACAACTGTGGATTTCTTGAGATTGATGTAAATGTACAGGAAAGGATGCTGTAAGTCTCTGGATGCAGATATCTGGAGAGGTAGTGGAGGGAACAGTTTCTTGGGCAATGTCATGAAGCTGAGTAAGGGCAGGAGGACATTTCTAATAAGGGCAGAAGCACAGTAATGCAGTTCTTCTGTCCTCTCTAGTTTCTGCACCCACTGAGACCTCAGAATAGTTCTTTTAAGTTGACTGAGTCATTACTGTTGATGGCCCTCCCCACTGAGACTGCCAGCAGGGTGGTTTTCCCTCTTCACCAAGACAGGAGAAGCCCTGAACGCCTTCTAAGTACACAACCGTTTTGATATCTTATTCCTCCGCGCTGTTCATGCCTCTCACCTTTCTCTTCCTAAATGTCCCCGCACATGGAGGTCTTATTGCTGCTTGTAACCATACATACACACAGTTCTGCTACGCCTCCTGTGCCAACAACTTCCCCTATTACCTTAAGACTGCTTGGATCCTCCCATGTACTTACCTTTCTGGGGTTCTAAGCTGCTGTCAGGAAAAAACACTAATCTTTCTATCCATTAACACCCTCTCCTACTCCTCTCCTCTCTATCTGGTATTAGGGTAGTGCTTATGCCTTGCTCAATTGGCTAGTTCTGGCAGGAAACTGGACTGGTAGAGGAGCAAGAGAGCTGTGCTGATGTTGGATGTGTGTCTCTGTGCAGGCAAGGGGCATCCAAGGCAGGCACCCTTTCCTTTTATCAGACTGTGCTCATTTATTATACCATCTGTTTTCCCAGTGCCGGAGATGATGCTGGGGATATGTGACTTGGGGCACTCAGGCAGAAACTGGCCTGCACAAGGCCGGCCATGTGTTTGCCTCCTAGCAATGCAGCGGTCAGCAGCAAATTCTTTGCTGCCGCCTCCTCTCAGTATGGGAGAGAGCAAGCGTGGTCCTGGGTGTGTAGGAGACACAAAGAGATGAAATGTGTTTAAAGGGGGGAGGGGGGGAAGGGGAGAGAGATGGACTGGGGTGCATGTGTATCATCTAGAGAGAACTGTAGGAAGGAGGGACAGGCAGATGGGCAGAGTGTGGGAGAAGGGAAAGGAGATGGATTGTATAGAGAGAAAGACAGACAGATGAATAGGTGGGGGGAGACAAAGAAATGGACTGGCTGGGGGACAAAGTGAGAGAAAGACTTTGAAGGAAGGAGAGACAGGCAGATTTGGCAGGTGTATGGCAGGGAGAAAGAGGGATTGTCTGTGGGAGAGAGATGGGTGTCAGCTAGGTACAACAGTAATGGGTAACTGGATAGCTACAGAAATGAAGATAAAGAGATCGTGTGTGTGTGTGTGTGTGTGTGTGTGTGTTTATGTATGTATGTGTGAAGGGGAGCTGAGTGAATGACAGTGAGGGAGAACAGCCGTAAGGAAAGAGGAGAGAGATAAAGCAGAGCTAAAGAAGGAGCAAAAGATCATGGCTAGAGATGAACTGTGGGAAAAAGAGAGATGTGGGAAGGAAATGCAGCCCTCAGAGTGCAAATAAGAACTGGGATTTTTGTGCAGGGAGAGGAAAGGGGTTCACATGAGAAGAAGGAAGACTAACAGTGCTACCACTCAGGTGTTTGAGGGTTGAGGTTCTCTTACTGTGACCTGAGAGAGAATGCAAGGCAGAGATCAGAGCGCAACTTCCTGATACTAAAAAGAAGCATTTTCACATATGCAGGGCTCACTGCCAGTGCAAAGAGAGAGACCCACTGGACCTGGGAGTATAAACACCACTGTGCTAGTGAAGAATGCTTCCTGCCTGCTGGACTGCAAAGTGTGCCTGAGCTTTCACAATCTGTGGACTATCTACTTACAGTGTACCTGCTTGACTGCTAGGAGGTGTTTAAGATGGCAGCTCAGACATATATTTATCATTTTCTTTCCCCCACTCCTTTTCTTCCCAGTGTATTCTCAATGGAAAAGGAGATGTGAAAAAACAGTGCCCGAATTTACAGGCACCTTTTTAGTTCTTCCCCCTCATCTCACAGTCACCATTCCTTTCTTTGTTGCTTAATTCTACCTGTCCCCCTCTCCCTTGGACCATTTTTCCTCTTTTCTGTTCTTGCCTATGTCTTTTTTCATCTCCTTCTTTATGTCTTTGTTCAACTTCCTATCATTTAAAATTTTCTGTAACTCCACTCCCCTTTCTCTATTCTGTGTTCTAGACTACCAGTTTACATACCTTTCTCTTATTGTTTCAGCTTATTCTTTCCGGTTGCCCTGTTTCTTTTCTTTAGCTCCTTTTTTATCTCTCCCTGGTTCCTCTACCCCTTCTGACTGTGCCTGTCTGCCTGCTTTCTCTCACTCACTGTCTGTCTCTTTTGAACTGGGTTGTGAATTCTGTTAGCATCAGAGCAGGACAAACTGTAAAACTGAGGTTCCCGGAGGGCCAGGTTGTGATCATTTTATTTTTACAATGTCCTTGGATGTATAAAGGTGTTTGTTTGAGGGGGAGGAGCAGTACGTGTGCTCCATGTGGGAGAAGAGAGGGGAGTGCAGGCCAGAACAAATGAAGCTTAAAGCTAATATAGGTCAATTGCAGAGAAGAGTCCCAATGGTCTGTGAAACAGAGGAGTGGTTAGTGGCTTCAGACTGGCTACTGGAAAGATAGCAACTAAATAGTTTTATCCAAGTGATGTAAGCAACCTGGAAAAGTGTCCTGTCCAAGAATGCAGTAGTTGTGAGCATGGCAGGAGAATCCAGCTCTGCACAAGGGACAGCCAGCCACCTCCTTAACCCAGGGAATAACCAGCCTGAAATTCCCCCTTCCTGTCTCTGAGTTGCCTTCTCCAGTGCATGTTCCTCTGCCCTGAGACAGAGGAGGGAGCACGGCTGAGAAATGTTTCCTCTGCTAGACTTGTTCATTACGTCAAAGCAGACAAAAATGAGTGAACAAGTTGGTGAAGCACAAAAGAGAATGTACCCCCACAGTCTTGGAGGTGGTGATGAACAGGCTGAGATGTTCAGCCAGCCCCTGATGGGGTCAGCGCTACCAAGAAGGCCCACACAGCCAGTGGAGAGATGTTATCAAGGCCCTGGACCTGATCTTGTGGAGCTGGAAGAGCCAAGTGCTGTCCCTGGCACTGCTGGGAATTGCTTTGCTTTGCAAAGCAATTGCATGAGAGGTGATTTGCCACAGTATGTGTAAACTCTGCTTCCAAACCATTCCCCAGAAATTTACACAAGCAGCCAGTAGATGCAGTGAGCGACTGAAAGTGACAACTCCTGATGAGCCCAGAATTTAGCCTTGGGACTTCTGATTGCATTTCTATTAAAAATTCTGTTGTTATAAGAGGTCAGAGTTAATCTGCTAAAATGATATTTAGATATCAAAACAGACATCCAGATTTTCAGAGATATTTGGAACCACTGCATCTGTGTAAAATCAATGGGAGATGCTGATTGCTCAGCACAACTGAAAATCAGGACAGTTCTTCAATGTCTAAACATGTAGTTAAAAGCCTAAATAAAAATGTGTTTTATTTTCTTTTTAAAGTTGGCCTCCATTTCCAAGGCAAGGAATGCCACCTATCTGTAACTTCTGTCCGTGGTATACTCTTCTACGGATCACCATAATATCTGAGGTTCTGCCCAGCATCTGACTGGCTTAATCCGATGACTTTAACCTGCTGCTTCTATAGGAATTCATACTAGGGATCCTAAGCCATTATGATGGTAATCTAAGACTGGTTCCTAGGAATGATATGATGGCTCTGTGGCTACAATACACCAACTGGCTTTCTTTGAAACTGTTTATAAAGTACAACTACATCTTACTGGATACCTGCCTGATCGTGTGGAACTACAGAAAGAAACTCTAAACATTAAAATCCGTAGCATGTTCTCACTGATTTCAGTGGGACCTGGTGACTTTGATTCTTCTAAGCTTCCCCACTCAACTGAGCTCCTGATCAGATATTGGGATACACACTTTTCTTGATTTGTCCCGCTGAAAAGTCAGAAGCACAGCTGCTAGCCTATTCCAGAGACTGATCTTTTGTCTTTCAATCTTCCACCAAAACTGTCTCCTTGTTTTGCTTATGCTGTTTCTTCAAGAGTCTCCTTTAACTCTGGTCTATTCCTGAGCATCGAAGAAATGAAAGGTTCAATATTGCATCCCTGATACCATAAGCTATCTGTCAGAAGAAGAGTTAGGGGTGTCTTAAAGAGGACAAAAGGCTTGCAGAAGGGTTACCTGCATCAGTCCCACTGGACCTAGAAGAATAAGTCTGCCCCACACAGAAAGCCCTAGTGATGCCTCTGTGGCTATTCAGGACAGCAGAAGCTCATGTTAAGGCTGGATTGTGGCTTTAGCCCATGACAGTGAATAGGTGATGCTGCACAGGATGCTCTTCTCTGTCCCCATCTGTGCCCTTTACCATAGATGAAAGTCTGATACCAAGAAATATTGATCAGTATTAACATGAACCATCCTCACTGTAGACCTTGCCTTTCCTTTAGCATCTGTCATTCTGATGCTTCTAGGAAGACTCTGAAAACCTTCAGTTCAGAGACAATAGAATCTTTCTCTTTCTTGGCTTATTCTTGGCAACTCTCTTCTCTGCTTGATTACTGCTACGTTTATATGAAAAAAGTCATTTTTATTCTTTAAGACACAGTCCATGTCCGCTGCATATTTCCTCACCAGAGTTTCATAAACCTGTTTGCCATAAAATGATGGCTTTTTTAACAAGTGGATTCTGAAGCTGACCAAGAGAGACCATCCCTGAGACCATGAAAGGGAGATCTGGGGTGAGACTCTATTCTAGTTGCAGTCAGTGGATGAATGGACAAAAGCTTTTGGGGAGCAAAATGGAGTTATCACTGTCCATATTTCATACAGTTCCAGCGAGATCTATTGCTCCTCTGCTCTGTTCTGGGGGACCCACTCCTTGTGCGCTGACCTTAGAGGAGATTCTGATCACAAAATTTGTGCCATACTCGTTTCACCATTTTTTTGCAAGTAATGGGTGACTCATTTGAGGTTCTTTTTCCTCTTCTTTGTTTTCTTTAGCTCTGCATTTCAGGCATTTACTCATCCATGTCTCCAGTTGCTGTACCTCTCTGCCCTGTTTCCTGGAATATGCTTCCAGGGGTGGATGTATATGGATGTCCATGGAAACTATCTGTGCCTTATTTTGGATATGGATGTGAAGAAAAAGGAGGATATTCATTAAAGGTTTGGGGAGACAGAAAAGGATTAGGAAGGGCTATATGCTTGGGAATAAGTGAATCTCAAAGCGGATTTCTATGGGGTATGGTTTATGGAGGAGTGAGGGTATGTAGAGGCATGTATTTATATTCAGGACAGTCTGACATGAAGGTAGCCTAGGACTGTAATGAACTGCAGAAGCATGTGTGCTCTGGAGTGTAAACGTATGAGGGATAGTATCTAGGTGGCGGGGGGGCGGGGTAATGTCTTTTGTTGAATATAGTTATGCAAATATGTGGAGATAGACATGCTGGTGGGATGGAGGGGAGGTGATCACAGCCGATTTTCTCTGCTATTCTCATTCAGTAATAATGTGTGTGTATGTATATATATATATCCTCACTTACAATACTTTACCAAATACTGTAATTCTGGCAAAAGTGACTTGTTAGCAGCCTGCCCTCTGTTAGAGCTAATGGGTTGCAGGTATTGATTTTTTTTTTTCTATTCCTATTGATTAGGAGGTTGCTGTACATACAAACCCCAGCACAGCATGGAAAGAGGAAGACAGGCAAAACAGTTCACATTCCAGCAATTCATCATGGTGGAAAATTTGTGCTGGGAACCCCAATCTTCTACCACTATCTGCTTCAAGTAAAGCAGAAAGCCTTTCCCTCTTTGAAGAAATCAACCCACAGGGCTCATGAGAGGACACTTAGCAGCACATGATTTTTAAAAAGGTTGTAATCAATATAGCACAGAGGGGACAACTGGGGGCAATGTGTGTACACTTTGGGAAATCCTAGATCTGAGACACCATTTGCATTCTTTTTTTTTTAAATCATCTTCAAATAACAAACATTTCAAAGGTCACCATAGAATGGAAAAAAAGGTTGCATGAGAAAAGGGAATCTTGCACTGAAAGCACAGAAATTCTAGCTTCAAGACTCACTCTGCAACAGATCACTCTGGTAACTCAATGGGTAACTTATTTGTGACAGCACCCAGATCACAATAAAATGAGTACAAAGACTTTGGCTTTTGTGGGCTTTGGGATTAGGAATTTTTTTCAGTGCCTCAGTGCCTTTGCAAACCAGTGAACATATTACTTTCCAAGATTGTTATGAGGCTAAATGGATTCTTTGCACAATTTTTAGCTGTGAGGAGGATGTAGGTCAGAAACAGAGTTATGTTTTGCAGCCTTATAACCTCATACTTGGTCCCCTCCTGTCAGGGTTCCACTGTTAATGAACACAAGTTTTCTGTGCACTCTCAAGATGGCTCCAGCACCACTTCTGCACAGAAAACTACTCACTTTAATTGATAGACCTCTGTACCTTGTATCTCCCTTCTTCCTTCCTTTCTGGTCACAACATTACACTAGAAATGAATCTCCTATAGTATTTGAATGCTTGAAGTTTAAACTCCCTTTTATATTGATTCTCAAATTACTAGACCTGAAGATAAGGACTGAGGGCCACTGAGGCTTTTTCCATCTGTATCTGTATCGCTATTGCTATTGCTACTGCTGTATCTCTATCATTATCTTTATCCCTATCTCTCTCTCTGTCTCTATCTCAATCATCTCTACCTGTGATTCTCTGTCAAAAACACAAAATTTCTTATTACCTCCAGTTTGCTAATTCATTAAACAGGTGTAAGAAAACCATCATCATGCAGATGCTATGTGACTAGTATTTCTAAAGTGCTTCGAGAGCCTCAGCTTTAGATGCTAGAGATGACTTCTCTGATCATCTCTTCCACTTGTCTCACCATAAAAATATGTGGCTTTTTCCAATCTTCTCCAGTGAAATCTCTTAAATATTAATCATCTTTCTGGACTCATATCTCACTTCTGTCTTCTCTGCCCCATTGGCTTCCATTTCTACGATCATCACCCTCACCCCAATTTCTTTCTCCTAACATCTCCTATGCTGGTGAGTCTGACTATTAACACCTCAGCACTGCCTATGAATACAGCTGCATCAACTCCATTGCTTTTACATTTCATTACAGCAGCTCCTCCCTAGCTGGCCTCCCCAGGACAAAGATTCCTAGATACCAGTTTTCATATAGTATCACTATCTGATTTCTCCTATGTGCCAAAAAGCTCCACTGCAGCACTCAACTCTCAAATACTCTTTTCAGTTCCATTACCATCCTATGGAGTTGCTTCTTACTTCATGCCCTTCATCTCCCTTCTTGCATCTTTCTCATGCCCCTTTCCTTCCTACAGCACTGCCCTTTGTCTCCACAAATAGCAGCACTCTTGGTTTGCCATTGGAAGCAGACTTCCTGCGGCTCCCTGTCTCATCAGCTTCTCATTTCATGTAATTTAAAATGTAATTTAAATCTCTCTATTTCCTCCAGCCTATTAATTTCTCTCTCCTTACTCTTCTATAGGTGTCATTTTGTGTTGTGCTATTCAGTAACATGCTACTGTTGTAAAAATCTGCCACAGTGTTTTTATTCTGTATTCTTGTTTTGTGTAATCATTTTTAATGATTCTTTGTAGGAAAGATGAAAACTCAACACAGCATCTAGCCACAGTACAAGCAGTCACACAGGACATTCTGGCATTTGCATTGCCTTTGTTCCATTCTTCTCCTGTGGCATTTAGAATTGTAGAGGGATTATTGTGAATGGTCTAAGAGCATATAAGTAGGGTAACAGGAAAAGAATTATTTCTGGAAATTGGGAAGTGTGAGGCAGGAAGCCATGTTTAGTCCTGATTCTGAGAAGTGCTGAGTCCTTGTAGGTCCCACTCCACTTAGCCAGAGATTAAAGAACTCACCATACTGCAGAGCTGGCCTTCTTACATTGACAGTTTCTCTTGGGAGAATGTGCCACTGTTCTGTTGCTGGACTAACCTGAAATCAGACTTGTCAAAGCAGTAGAAATATGTAATAAAGGCAACAGTCCTGTACTGGTTTGAGGGTGTTTGTTTTGGCCCAACTGCTGCTTTGTCCTCTGAATCTGACAGGATTAGTCTAATATAAAGATACATAATCCTGCTATTTCTGCAGCATTTGCCTTGTTGCAGATTAAATCTGTAATTTATCACCTTGTAGGAGTGCCCTGCAAGCCCAAATCTACAGCCTCAGTAGTGTCTGCTTACTCACCCTACCAGTCCCACTACACTCAGATAGCAGCAGAAGCAAGCTCCTCAACCAGACACCACCCCTATTTGTACAGACCAGCACACCCTGTGCTGAAGCAGCACTTCTAGTTGTTGCAGTAATACAAACACTTAACCACATAGGCTACACAGGTGAGCCCTAAGTAAAAAAAAAACATAGCATCACCCTTTCTCTCCCTCTCCTCTTTGTATGACTGCTGTGTAAGGATAGGTGAGCTTTCAGAGGGCCTGAGCCTTTCATGTCTCCATTCACTTCAGTCAGACTGCTCGTGTGGCATTACTAGAAGTTCTGGGCTAGAATTTTTGGAAAGCACAGACTAACTGAAGAGCCCACCTTCTATGGAGCTATGAGCTCCACAGACTTCCAGAGTTCCTCTTCCTTCCATGCATGCAGTGTTGGTGCCTGATGGATTTTAGTGCCAGAATATTCAGCCAAAGCTTTCTTCCTCTTCAGAGCCTTTCAGGCTCCTGGACCAGTTTTTCTACCCTTCTTTGAAGAACAAGAAGATTTGGAAGCTATGGTGAGGTAGGAAAAGTACAACCACCAACAGAAGAAGAAAATGGCTCCAAGCCACCAGAGTGACTCATTTCTCCCTTACTCTTTTCCTCTCCAAGACCCCTTCCATCTCTCAGGGGAAACCTCTCAGAGGGGGAAGAGAGGTCCTAGGATGATCTTCATTAACTTCCCCAGCTACAAGCCACACAGAGCCCCCTCCTCACTGCAACCCCTGTAGAGCCATCATCTACCACCAGCTTGGGGCGGGGAGGGGGGGGGTGTTGTCTGCAGCTCTCAGCCTTTCAAAATACTTTGAACTAAGGACACCAGTTCAAAGAGACAACTTGTCACTGATCTCCTCCCACCCTTGCAGAAGCCTGTACACAGAGTGCTAAAGGGACCTCCTGCCCTGTCCATACTCAGCTGTTTGGCAAGCCCATGAGTCCAGAAAGAACACACACACACACACACACACACACACACACACAGCTCCTGTAGAAGAGGTCAAGGGCAGGATTCCCCCAGATGAGGCTAGGGACTGTGGTTGTTGGCCGAGGAGATGGCAGGGACCCCCAACAATGCCTCACTGGGGCTCAGCTTGCACTGCCCCCTGTTCACCTTCCTCCATCTCTCCTCCTGCTTCTGCCAGACCCTTTCCTGCATGCTGGGGAGGATCTGCATATGGTGGGTGCCAGACAACAGCCAATGCTTGCTGGTGAACACCCTTCTCTAGTTCTCGCCTGCCAGGGCAGCCTGGTCTGAGCTCTCCAAGTTGGGGAAATGCTCAGTAGTCTGTAGGGTATCCAGTGGACCTCCTGCTGCTTGCTTTAGAGTCTGCCATGTCCAACAGACCTGGGGGAAATTGTCCTGGAAGGACAAGCCCAGTCTGCACCCGGAGAGGGAGAAGGGAGGACAGAGAAATGGAGTTATGAAATTGCAGTGTGGCTGAAGCCCTCCAGCTGAAGCCCTCAACTTCCCAGCACCCCCCTCCCCTGACTCCTACCCCCCACTCCTGCAGAACAGTGGACCTAAAGCAGCCCTTCTGGTCTCTTGTTCACTCAACTATGAGTCTGATCAGAAAGCAACAAAATCAGTAGTGTCAAGAACTAGATGATTTTTTTTTTCTTTATGGTTGTTGCATTAATGAGCAGCTACATGTATAGAATTAGGAGGTGACTAATGTAATTAACCTGGTGTAATGATACTGCTTAGGAAGGGAGAGAGAATTATGACATACTTAGATGTCAGTACTGCACAATTTTCTACATGTTCCTGGTACTATTGGGTTATGTCTGACACGGGAAACTTAAGCATCACAGGCAGTGGTAGATTTCAGTTTGTATCCATTCTGCTTATGCATCTTTTTGTGTAAAACAAAGATGTGAAAGGTGGATTGCTTTATGGAGAGTGAGAGTCGGGAGAAAGGGATTCAGTTTGCTGTGGTTCCTTTTCTTAGCAAAATAATAGTAATAGTAATAAATCATCCTTTTCATGATGAATCTTCCCAAAATGTCTGCTTCTTGGAGCAGGCTTGGGGATTTCACAGAAAGCTACAAAGAGAAAGTCAGAACACAGGGATTCACACAGCACTGGTCAGGGGGAGAGAGAGGCATGGAAAATGAGCAACACCAAAACATATGCAACTTGCAGCGACCCTGAGAAGAGTGAAGATCAAGCACTTAAAAATAATAATAACGACAATAATAAATGCTTATTTTTGAATTACCCTTCCACGTTACATTTCACCCGTCTCCTGGGGAGAGAAACGTCTGACTGAAGTTTCGTTCAGGTCTAACTGCGATGTGATGTGCGGGGTGCACTTGCAGCTCTGAGCACGTAAGGCTGGGATGTGAAGGAGGCTGAGCTGGGGGGTGGGGAGGGTGGGGAGAAAGACAGAAAGAGGGAGAGCCCCAGCTACGCCTTCCTCTGGGCTCCGGCAGCTTGAGGGAGCAACCCTTCCCGGGGCTGGCAACGGCGGGATAGGAGCAGGGAGGGGGAAGGCTGCCCCCTCCGCCCCTCCCTGCCTGCCTGCCTGCCTGCCTGCCCGCGCAGAGCGGAGGAGGGCGGCTGCCGGCCGCGGATGCTGGGGCGCGGGCGGCGCGGGCAGGGCGGGCGGCGCGGGCAGGGGAGCTGTCCTTCAGCACCAGGGCCCGGGGAGCGCTCCTTCGGCAGCGCCGGCCGGGGAGCTGTCCTTCAGCACCAGGGCCCGGGGAGCGCTCCTTCGGCAGCGCCGGCCGGGGAGCTGTCCTTCAGCAGCAGGGGCCGCCGTCGCCGCCGCCGGCCCCGCGCCGCCGCGTTGATGCAGTAGGGGGGCCCGGGAGCCGCCGGGGGCCGCCGCGGGGCAGAAGGGGCCTCAGCCGGTAGCTGTTTTGCGCCCCCCGCCCGGGAGGGGCGCCGCGCCTGTCCCCCAGGAGCCCCCCTCTCTCCTCGCCCACCTCTGCCAGGAGCGAGCACCGCGGCTGTGCAGAAAAGCCATGGGAGGCGAGACCTCGGCACCTGTTCAGCTGAAATCAAGGGCTTACAGTATACTGGGCAGTCTGGCTTGGTGGTAGGAGCGAACGAAAGGAAAGGAGAAGCAAGCAAGAAAAAGTGAGGGAAGATTGGAGCGACCGCCACTGCCGGGAAAAAAAAATAAAAACCCAAGGAAGATAACTGGGAAGGAAAAGGATTTTCATGGCGCAGGCTGCAGAGCTAAGCAAGAAGACTGAAGGTTGCATCTCTGCTCTTACAGTCTCTAACTGTCTAGGTCCAGATAATGAGAGATTGTGTTGAGGATGCTGCTGCTGCTCCCCCGTTCACTGTGGAAGCCATCTCCAAATTAGCCATTACATATGGAAACTGGAGACCAGAATTTTAGAAAAAGGGATTAAGGCGTCTCGTTTTGGGGGGGGTTCTCTATTTATTTGTTTGTTTTTTCTTGGTTCTTTTCTCTCTTTTTTTTTCTTTTTCCTTTTTCCTTTTTTTATATTTCAACCAGAACGTTTCCGATTTAAAAGGCAAGCCTCTTCCCGTGTGATCTTTCTAATTTACACTCTTTTCCGTGGGCTTTCTTACCTCCCTTTTTTGATATCTATCTCTCTAAAAATACACATTATATTATTAGTCGGAATTATTATTCTTTTATTTTATTAAACACACACACCCCAAGAATCAGAAGGCGGTTGGGTATTTGTATAATGAAGAATTATGGGGCTCTTTGACAGAGGTGTTCAGATGCTTTTAACCACCGTTGGTGCTTTCGCTGCCTTCAGCCTGATGACCATAGCTGTGGGGACCGACTACTGGCTTTACTCCAGAGGGGTTTGCAAGACTAAAACTGTCAGTGAGAACGAAACCAGCAAAAAGAATGAGGAAGTCATGACCCATTCTGGATTATGGAGAACCTGCTGCCTGGAAGGTATTTGATTCTGGATATGCCCCCTCCCTTTCATCTCCCACTACCCCATGTTCCCCCCACACACCCCCAATAAACCCCTCCACATTCCACCATTTTCTCACTTCATTCCTTCCACCACAGAGCAAGAGTGGTGGGCTCAGTTACTCAGGGCAGAGAGGCAAGAAGATAGGTGAAACACTTTCTGCTCTGTTCCCTTCTCCCTTCCTCTTCCCCACCCTCCCCCATGACCCCCCAAAATTCACTCCCCCCCCCAAGGGGATTAATTTGTGTATTACAAAAACACCAATAGATCCTTTCAAAAAGCAACTGTGCAGTCCGCCTGTCTTCAGATTGTTTGTATTGCCTGGAAAAGAAATGCCCAAATGCTGTATTATTACTGTGCTCCAGCTGTAACCAGAGTGAAATAATTGTTTTCTTTGCAAATGGCTTATTTGCAAAGACAAGACAGGAGTGAGGGGCAATATGGGGAGAGGGTAACAACAACACACTCCAGCTACAAATATCAGTTCACTTCAGGAGGGAAAAAGAGAGAAAGGGAAGCAACCCTGTTATGTCTAAAATGCCTTGTATGATATATCTAACGGTTTCAGTCATCTCAGTCAGCAGAGTTCAGAGCATTTAGTAATGTCTGTGAGCAACCACATCTCACCAGTTGGGTGCAGAGGGGTCTATTTGGTGGCTAATTGGTTTGTTTGGGGGTTAAGATTTTCCCCCCACTGGATTGTTGTTGGGGGAGGTGGTTGTTTGGTTTGGGCTTTGTTTTTAAGGTTTATGGTAAATGCTAAAAATAAACGAGTCTCTGAATGGAAAATCAGCCTAAGTCTGATGTGGTGAAACTGAACAGCAACTCAGTGATATGTCTGATGGCAGAAGAGACACCACAGCAGCCAACTTCTGGAATCAGACTTCCTAAGGGAGGGGAGAAAGAAGAGAGGGGCCAGTGATTCGCTTTTAAATATGTGTTGTTCAGTACTGCTATTGGCGTACGTGTGGGCTGGGGAAGTGGTCTTCAGCCTGTGCTGGAGGGAGAGGGGCAACTGATGTAAATGCATGGTTTATGTTATATACATAGCAAGGAGAGAGTGAGAGCAAGAGAGTGCACATTACAGTCCATTGTAAAACCCCTGCTTATGAATCAGCTCCCAGCTGGAGGGTGGGTTGCCAAGGGTTTATGGACATCCACAGATAATGTATGTGTCTGTCAGTGTCCAGCAGAGCAGGGTGTGCCTTGATCTCCCTGATGGGAGAGAATGGGAAGTGGGTACCGCAGAACTGATTTTCTAAGACTGGCACTGGGAGATGGAATGTTGCGGGGAGGGAGGAATAAACTATGTATGTCCTAATGTCTCTCACCAAACCAAGCTAAAGCTGCTGTTTGGAAATGGTTGTGTCTGGGAAGAAGCGCGAATTTCCCCCCCCCCCCCCCATTCTTGGTGCAAACGGTTGAGTGATGGCTGGACATGTTTTGAATAGCTAAGTGACTTCATTGAGCGATGGTCTATTTGACGCATACTGCATTTAGTGCCCTTTGTCAACCCAAACTGCTGCCTTTTAACATATCCTGCAGAGGAGCTCTATGCTGAATACTATATGCTGTCTCTAGGCCAGAAAATCAATACCAGTAAATTAATGGGGGATGTTTTAAACACACTCACACACACACATGCACACATTTTCTCCAAGCAGACAAATATATAGAGATATATATTAATAAAGAATGAAAAGCCTTTCACACAGCTATTCATTACAACCGGAGAGAGAGACATCTCCTTAATTAAAAATTAATGAGAGAAGAAAAAAAGGCAAACCCAAATGCAAAGCCATGCAGGGAGGGAGGCTTCAGGGAAAAATTCCCTTCCTGAGCTGTGTCCCCAAGCCAGAGGGCGGAGGGAGGCTGGGGTGGAGACAAGAGGTATGAGGACCCCGGCCGGGAGAAGCAGTGAATTCAGATCATGTCTATCTGCCCATAGAGCTGTATCCAGAAGGACGCAGTCTGAGGGGGTGGAGGAAGGGGCGGGTGAGGTTTGTCAGATCAGAGAAGCTCGGGGCTCCTTCTCCTTTACATGTGACAGGAGCCCACAGGCACTGTGGAGAAGTGACTTGCATGACAAGGGAAAGTGCCAGGGTGCTTCCAACTAAAAGCTCTTAAGTTCCCCGTCCCATTCCCCCCTCTCCATGCTGCACTGCCAGCCCATTCCCTCTGCCCTCCCTGTCCATGATCTCCTGTGGGCTCAAACTGCAGTCCAGCACAAGGGATGTGAAATGCAGCCTGAGAGCAAGCTGCGTGGCCCTGGCAGGATGCTCTTGCTTGTCCCCAGCCATGTGAGGGTTAGGGCTGGCCCGTTCCCCTGGTCACTGGGCAACACAGGGTAGATGTGTCAAGCAGGGCAGGAGGATGCAATGCACCACTCAGGAGTGAGCCCAGCTCTGATCTGGGGCCTTCCACAGGTTGTGGGCACAGGTTGCACCAAAACTTTGATGAGGGCAAGGAAGCAAGAGAAACATGGCACAAGGCAAAAACAGCCCCATAGCTGCATGCTGAGCAGGGCCTGGACACAGGTTTGCCTCGTGGGGTGGCATGGCACAGGTCTGGCACTGGCACTGCTGAGATGGCTCCACTTGGCTTCCCACAGTTCAGCAGCCTGCACAGGGGCCAGCGACTGGCACCTCCTCCCTCCCAGAACAGCACAGCCAAATACCCTCATCAGGCAGCTGTGAGCAGACCCCGGATGGCAGGCCTCTTACCGTCATGTCTGATCAGCTGGGGAGGGCATTATCTTCCTTCTTGGCAGAAGGAATCAGAAAGGTGTCCGTGGTTCCACCACTCTCCCTAACAAAAGCTGCCTGCTGGAGAGCAGGAGGGAGAAAGGCACAGCAGAGACTCCTTTTCCCCATCATGGAGAGGGTGGACAGACTTGTGGAAGGGCTCAATCCCAGGAGGCTACAAAAAGGGCGAAATCCTCTGACCGTTCCCATATACACCCTGCCCATGGTGTGCCAAAGGTGCTTGCCAAAGGGTCTGGGGCAGAAATGCTTCTGCTGCCTGGAGTGGGTGTCAAGGCAAGCCTATAGGGTGAGGAGAGGTAGGGCAGGAAGTTTCGTAATGAGAAAGTAACCAAAGAAGTTGTGGTTACAGTCTTCTGTCGCTGGTAGGAAGCCTCTGAAGAGGTTGCCTTCATCTTTGGGTATGTGGGGGAACTCTGACACTAGTCAACACTGTAGGCTATCAGTGATGGACAACTTTTTGTGTTCAAAATACTTTGGTAAATTGTCTTTTCTATACACAGGCCCAGTGTAACTGTGATGCTTATGCCTGCCTCTCTACAGGGCTCCTGCCATTTTATGTGTTAATCCCCATTAATGGCCACAGCCTAATCCACTGTTCCTCTCCCTCATCTAGCAGCAGTGTTGCATGGTCCAGCTGCCATACTGCCAGTCTCTCCATCCTTCCAGTGCCTTTTCTGCTCCCTGCAGTGGTACAGCTTCCTCCTGCCCAGATCTCATCTTGGCCAAGATATCCAATAGCAAAAAAAGGACATTGGGACTCAGTCTCAGGCTGTACATCTAGACAAGCTGCATTGAAAATTGTTATTATGTCTTGAAGAATTTGGTTCCCAGGCTTTCAATTTTAGGGTTCCCCTCTCTTCAGTCATTCTGTTGCCCACAGTGGACTTTCAGTGAGTATTTTCAGATCTTTGTATTGATCAGAGCAGAGGTGTCATTTTGGATGTCCCTCCTCTAGCAGGTTTCCTTTCCCCTCTGTCCTGTGTCCTATAGAGAAGCCCTGTTCAATAGTGGGGCTAGAGCATAAATTTGGTGTTTGTTCGTATTACTGCAGCTCACACTTCTGATTCTGTTCTTAATCTTCATTGAGATAATTCTTTTTCAGACTTTGGGATTGTCCAAATATGTCCCTGAGCCATTCAGAAAGTTTTGCCCTTCAAGAAAGATGACAGAGTAACTGTCTTTCTCAGATCTTTAACTGCATATGCACAAAACATGCACATACACCAAGCAATTGAGATCCACAAGCTCATGTCACAGATGGATCCAGACTGCACCTCTTATAACTTTGAAATGGCTGAAGATCTTCCAAACTAATTCCTTTTTGGCACACAATTTTTTTAAAACACTTACTATTATGAGTGATGCCATGTTGAATTTTTTCATTAGCTCCTGTAGATCTCCTACAGGATCTTAAAAAGTGAGTGATGATGCCTTATCAGGGTCTTATGAAATGAGCAAATGAAATGTATTTTATATCTGTAGGTTATTGGTTTTGTCATGCTGTCATTACTACTAGGAAAGGGATAGGTCTTGGAGGTTTTTATACCAAGAAGGAGGGAGAGCAGAGTCCAGGGCAGGCAGGCATGAGTGATGCACATGGGGTTAGACATCCCTGTAGATCTGACTGGTGTGAAGGCAAGTAATTGAATGGATGTTGGTGCAGAAAATAATTCCTGCCTAGAGACCCTTCCCAAGGAAAATTAACGAGCTGGTCTGTTCCCTTTCCAGCTTGTTATATCTGAACGATGCATGAGAGTTAAGTGCAGTTTCAGTGTTTGCAAAAACGAAGAGCTGACAACAAGTGAGGCAGGGCACAGGCAAGCTTCTGCCACACAATTCTGGCATTGCTTCTCTTCCTTACACTGCCTTCTCCCACTGTTGTTTGCCTCTGGGTCATTTCTTACCTTTCATATGCATCTTACAAGTGTTTTTTCCTTATCTTCCCTCCTTTCTTTCCCAGCTTTCTTTCTTTAACACTCCGGTTCTGCCAGTTTCCCTAGTTTTGCTCTGCAGAATTGCCTAACATCCTAGTTCTAAGGATTCACAATTCTGCCAGGGCCCTTGCCCATGCTGTCCTAATTCAGAGGCTCTTCTGAATACACAGTGAAAATATCAGTAGATTAAGCAAGGGTCTCTGTGTCTTTGTGGTCCAGGATCAGGATCAGCCTATAGCATAGCTCTGAGCTGCAGCAGGAGGCAATGGCCCAGCACATGGCTGATTGCTGCTGGCATTGCATCTGCCAGGGAAAAGGAGGATGCAGAGCTGGAGAGGCCTTAGGATGAAGAAGAACACCAAGAATTTCAAAAAGCAGGGAGATAGATGGTGAGGGAGATACTTGGGGTCCTAGACCTTGGTGGGTTTGGTTCTACTCTCAACTTAAATTCACATCTGACTATAAGTCACTGAGAAGCTAGGTATTTGATGGGATGAGACCTGCAAATTCAATTAATTTGTAAAATTTGACAAGCAAATGCTGGTCTACACCAGTGAGTTGCTAGAACTGACTTTTAAATTTCTTTTAAATTATGAAGCTTTTTACTGACAGAAAAAGTGGAATGGGTTAATATTGTCCTGAAATGCACCAGAAATTGCCTTGCTGAAGAGAGTGAGAGCGAAATGCAGTGGGAGGGACATGGAGATGCACTGTGGCAGCAGTAATGTATAAAGAAATTACACAGAGATAGAACAAATGTCTCTCTGCAAGGGAGACCAGGAGCTATTCCTATCTAATGTTTCCATTTTAACCCATCCATTTCCTTGTGCAGGTCCCTGAGCCCCATTTTCACTTCACTTTGGTGTGTTAGAATCTAATCAAGAGTTTGGGGGAGGAGGACTGCTGAAGTTTGACATCAGAATCTCCATATTTATTTATTTTAAAAGCAATAGTGAGGAGATTGTCGGGGGGAACAGAAAACATTTCAGGTTCTCAGATGACTCTGCCCCCTGCCCCTGTTTTAAGAGCAGATTCCCAATCAAGCATGTCTTTTTTATCCCAGGGGGAGCCCTCACTGCTCCATTCTGTGCTGCTTCTCCTTTCCATATTGAACTAGTTGTCAGGGGACGTGCTGCTGCCTTTCACAGGCATGAAACCTTTCCCCTTTTAGAAGGCTCACGGGGGAGGGAAAAAGCATCTCCTGCCATAGGAATAGGTTGGGGGGGGGGGGAACCTCTCTCCCCTTCCTCCTCTATGCAGCTCCCATCCCAGAGATACAGCTACCTAGAAGGGGAAACACAGAGCATAGAACAAATCAGGGATACACAGAACATACTCTAAGTACAATTCACCGAAAAATTATTTTTCCCTTGCTCATATGGCCCCAACTTTTTCCGTGGCCTCCATCTTTGACTCATTCTATCCCTCTCCATTTTAATTTGTTCTTGTTTCCCTCCCCTGTTTTTCCTTTTTATTTTTCTCTTTCATCTTTGTGTCTCTTCTATGCTTTCTTGCAAGAGCAGCTTCTCCTTCATTATTTCTCCTTGATTCACTCCAAGTTCTCTGAGGCCCATCTCCTTTGCCATCTTCTCTGTTACATTATCTTGTCCTTGCTTTCTTCTGTCCCCTTTGCTCCTGCCATCTCATCTGTCTGTCCTCTTTCTTCTTCTCGGTGACACCATTTCACTCTGGTTTTCCCCCATCTCACTTTCAGTCGTTTATCCCCCAGATGAAGGACCCCATCCCGTTGGAGCTGTTCTGCCTCTCCTTTCTAAAGCAACTCCTTCACAATCCCTCACTGTGGCTCTCACCCCTCCTTTCTCTGTCCAGTGTCTGCACCTGCTTGGCACAGTGTGAAACTAGTTGCTTTTGCTGTATTCTCTTTCCCTCAGGGCAGCCCAGCTACCTCTGAGGGGGGTGTGACGCAGGTCGCTCCTTCTGCTCCCCTGTGCTCATTGCCTGTGGTTAAGTAAACATCCCTCCACTTTGATGCCTCCAACCTCCCATGGCCAGAGGGCTCACTGGCAGCTCAGCTGATGAGCAGGCTTATCTGCATGAAGTCAGCAACTGGGTTGGAAGGAGCTCATGGCAGTTCTAAATACCCTCCCTGGCAACTCTCAGACATGAATCAGGCCTGTATCCAAATAGAAAATAAGGGTCTCTTTAGCCATAATCCTGGGGCAGTTGTTGTGCAGTACAGTGAAGGATCTCCAGTTGTCAGGAAGAAGTGTCTCAGCAGTCATCCTTTTCAAGCTGTTTATAGGGGGATAATTTTCTTTGTAATCAAGAAATGAAAGCTGAGATTCTCAGGAATGCTTACAGGAATGAGAAGAATGGGCAGGGGTCTCCAGGCCCAGTGGGTCTTAGTGAATTGTGAGTTCTGGGTAACCTTGGCTGGTGGAAGAAGGAGGATCATATACATTGCAGTGATCTAAATGAACCATAGCAGCTTGCTGGATCCCAGAAACAGGGATAGTGCTATTAGTGGCCCAGTGCAGTACAGAAAACCCACCACCACAAAGTCCTTAGGCATGAGAAAAGGAGCAGGCGGGATAATAGAGAGCACTACTCTTACAGGTGGGAGGGCCTTCCAACAGGGGATATTGCAAAGCCAGAAGAGGATTTGTAGAAAGGAGACAGGGACAATGAGGAGTGAGAAATGTGTGTATGAAGAGAGCCTGAATGAAGATATGTTTGCCTGGAAAAGGAGATGAATGAGAGAGAAAGTCATTGGATTATACTGAATAATGAATGGGCTAAGGAAGGTGGATCAAGAGCTCTTGATTTCCCCGTTTTGTAACACACAGACAAGAGGACCTGATGTGAGTCACCGGAGACCCAGTTAAAGCTTTCTTGTTCGATGTGTATCAGGGCTGTGGAACTCACTGCCGCTGGAGCTCCTGGGGCCAAGGTTTTAACAACTTTTGGTAAGCAAGTGGGCATTTACTACAGAGTTCGTGAAAATTAAGCATCCTCATAATGGATCTGAACAGCATTTGGGGTGTTTTGTAATTCAGCAATTAAACCAGTCTCCATGAAAACTAGGATAACATTTCACAAGGGCAGTCTATCCCCTATCTGACTGCCATGTGGTTCTTGCCTCTTCCCTGAAATGTTTGTCAGGGATTAAATGGAGCTCAGATTTACTTAGTCTGGCATTTCTTTTGTTTCTAGATGCTATGCTCTGCAGTTGCAACGTAAGAGGCAAACTAGGCCTGTGTTTCTGCTGGTGTCAATGACTGCCCTAATTTGACAGATTAACAGTGAGTTTAGATATTTCTATCATATTTCACTAGGAAGGATCTGGGATAAAGAGCAATTAGGAGCATATGGAATTAAGTGGAGTCCTTTTTCTTCATACGCCAGGGTATAAAATAAGTAGTTAGCAATGAAGGTGCTATATAAGTGCAAAGAATTATTATTGTTGAAGTACTGCTTCCCAGGAAGCAATAGGCTTTGGGTGTCTCCGATGCTATCATGACTAAATTAGAAACGAGGTGGTCTCTTTTCTCTTATATCTGTGGAAATGATTACTGAACTGGCATTTGAAGACATACAATACTGTAGTGTTTCTATGCACAAGAGATGAAGACCCGATTCTCCCCTCACTTGCACTGGTGTAACCTCACTAATTTGGATGGAGCCATGCTGCTTTCACAGTTCATGTAGGCACGGGGGCAATTAGGCAGGGGCAGGACCATGCATGCTTTAAACAGCCATGCCCCCAAGGGCACTGTGTGTCTCTGCTTCACCAGTGCCAGACCTGACACACTAAGGGCTAAATTTACTTCCAGTGTGAGTGGGTGCAACAGCTCTGAAGTTAGTGAGGTTCTGCACCTACTTGTACTAGCAGGTCACCCAATCCCACAGTCACTTTTTTAACTATTCCCGTTTTCATCAGCTTCACCCCCATTAGAGAAATTCTGCAGTTTTTAACAAGCTGGTCTCCCTCCCTGTAGGGCAAAAATCCTCCTAAGTGTTCTTCACCTTGGATTGGTAAAAGTGTAAAATGGCTGAGATGACCATGAACCCTCCCCACCCCCGGATTTTGCTTTCTCTTTTTCTTCTTTCTGCACTTCTGTTTTTCATTCAATCTCTTTTATATACTGACAGCTTTCTGTCTCTCAGATCCATTTATCCTCTTTGTGTTACAAAAAACATCTCCCATAAAATTCCAAACTACACAATCAGAGTTTTCACAACAAGCCCTGTAGGACAGGTGAAATCCACTTCTGTTTCTGTGGCACAGGCTGTTGAAGTTTTTATACTAGCTTCCTATCAAATCTATAACTCCCCAGAGAAGCGTATGAGCTTTATCCTGCACCTCCTGTCCCCCAAAGCATATACTCCTACCTGCCAGCCTTGAAAAAAAACAGAAAATGGAGGTGGTATACAGAAACTTGAGAATGCCGTGCCATCCTATCCATGGGTAGGAATTTTTCTGATGTGTGTTTTTGCTAGAAGCAAAACAACTTTAAATTCCTGATTTAGCCTGTTGTATAAAGTACACATTCTGTCAAATAAAGAATAACACTATCCACCTCCGTCCCCTGGATTTTCTATCCATTTCTGCTTTTTTTCTTCCTATTTCTCAGTTTTCATTCTCCTCCTGAATATGATTTTTTTTAGTATCTGTTTTATTTTTCTCCTCCCACTGCTTCATAAATACATTTCATTCTTAAATTTGCTATCACTCAGAGAACTTCTCTCTTTCTTCAGCTCTTGTTTATATCAGTAGCGTAGCTGCAATGGGATGGATTACATTTGAACACTGAATATTTCCAAGGTTTATGGTCATGCTCATTCAGTATCATAGGTCAAGTGCTGCAACACAACCACTTTTGATCTGATTGCATCTGCTGATTCCTGTAACCTAACTGTGGCCTGTCCACTGTAACATAAATTTCTAAAATCAGGTTTCTGCAGCTATACTTCCTCCTGAATATGTTGCCTAATACTTTTCTTTCTTGGTTTCAATTTTTATTCACTCCTTCCACTAGTCCCCTTCCAAGTTCACTGTTTCCTCCCTTTTCACCATTTTTCTCCACTTCATCTTTCATGTCTGACATTTTCTCCTCTGACTCTCACCCTTGATGACACTGCTTCTCTTGCCCTTACATTTCTAGCCCTCAGTCCTCCTGGGTAGGAACCTCCTCCATCCTGTTCAGCCTGTATGGATAATTGGTAAAAATAGATGGACAACTAAGTGAGTGTGTGCATGTTTCCTTTCAGATGCAGTCAGTGGTGGGTCATTGCACCCACTTGGTGGTTGCAGGGAAGTGGCCTGGCTCTGACTTTTGCCTTTCAGACAGCCAGGAGGAAGCAATTCCAAATGCAGAGTGTCCCTCAGATCTGCTTTCAGAGTATGGGATCCCAAGGTATCAATTATCAAGAATTTCTGCTGCTTCCTTTTAGATTCAAGCATTGCCCTTTTTCTTAGGCTGAGGGTCACGGCTTTCTGAAGGGCAGTGCCAGAATCATGAAAGAAGACATTTTTTGCTTGCTCATTTTTGAGTGAGGGAGTGAATGAACTGTGATAAATATTTTTCTGTATATAGCTAGAGCTGTCTCAAAGAAGTGGCAGAGGAAACAGATGGCAGAGGCCCTTTATAGGCAGCTGCTGTTGTCTCTTAAGGTGTCACCAGCACAAGAAAAGTGGTTGTAATTGGGGAGCTTCAAGATCAGCAGCTCCTGAAAGGACTTGAGTGGAAGAGAATGTCATGATGTGCGGGGGGAGAGGGGGGAGAAAAAAATCAATATTCAGAGACTGGGAAGTGGTGCTTCAGAGGTGAAGTAAAGTAGAGGGAATAGGCTGAATCAACTATGAAGTTTTATTAAATAGCATAACTGGAGGACAGACAGTTTCCCAGCATTTGGGAGTTCATGCTTGGCCATAGAGAGCAGGAATATTGTCAGGAGGACAAGGAAGGTGACCCAGAGTGTTCTGGGGCAGTGAGAGGAGCTGGTGTCCAGAGGAAAGAGAGAGAGAGAGCCCTAAAGCGCTGTGGAAATGCAGCCTGGGGAAGAGGAGACACCCAGGAATAACTATCACCTGGCCCCTATCTCTTCCAATTTTCTTCAGACCACCCCTGCACAGTGTACTTTTCGGATGAGGGGTTGTCACAGCTTGGTGTAGGAGCCTCCGTCCCAGCTAGTGCCCAAGTGATCTGTCTGCCTGGAGCCCAAAGAGTTCACTCTACACAGCATGAAGAGAAATTATAAACTGATCTGTGAAACAACAGAAGTGGAGATGTGTGCCTGCTCCCTCAATAACTAACCAGAGCCAGGATCTTTTATATCTTCCAGGCTGGGAGGCATTTAACATCAGGCTATACCCCTAAGTCTGTCAGTCACAGGGATGTTTAAATCTCTCCTGTTCCCTTGGTGTCTCCAAAGTAGGAGCCATTTGTTACTTTCAACAAAGAAGAAATTTCACAGAAAGGATCAGTGGGAAACTTGGAAGGAAACCAGAGACAATGTCTTGAAGCACAAAGGTTTGTGGTAACATAACAGCAACTGTGGACAGGCTTTGAGTTGGAGATAAACGGAGCCAAAAGTTGCACAGTTTCTTCTAGCTGAGACACCTCCATTGCAGCAGTACTTGAGCAGCTCGTAGTCTTGAAGGAAACATCTGCTGAAAGCAGAGAAGCATAGCTGTTTTGCTGTTGGGAAAGGGAGGACCAGAGAAACTAATATGTCTACCCTGCAGAGTGAACTGCAATGCAAAGAGCAGCACAGCACACAGGAAGCATGGGACTGACAATTCCCCTAAATTTCAGGTGACTGCCTAACTATTGCACCATTCTTCTTCTCTTCAGTTATTACTTGCCCATGTATATGCAGAAAAACATAATAAGGCTAAAAATGGATTTCCAGGAATTGATTCCAGGGGCTGTCTGAGATCACAGGAGAAAGGTGTTCTGTGTGCTGCATCATTACAGCTTGGCCCACATTTACAGGACTAGTGAGGGAGAAAGCATTCAGAGAGAAGACAGACTGAACTGTGAGTATAGAGAGGCACCAGGGCCAGGGAGGTTTTACACTCTTCTGCAGAAACTGGGGGGATGCATTGTTACTGGGAGCAGATCAACACACCTGTGGAGGGAAGCATCTCCGTATACTGGAAACAGATGAAAGGTTGGGGCTGAGATGGTCTGTGGCAGCCAGAAAGCACAGCTGGATAGAGTCCACTACACAAGGTGCAACCAAGGGCTCAGCCCTGGTGTAAGATAGGGAGGTGTCAATGGGAAGGCAGGACAAGGGCTGGAAGGAAGTGCCTTAAAGGTAATTGAGAAATGTGGTACGAGAGAGGAGAGTGAGTCAGGCAAAATCCAGGGACATGGAGGAAGGAGAGACCTGAATTGTTCCGGCCCGAGGGAAGCAGAAATATCAGCTGGAGCAGCCCAAAGGATGGAGAGACAGAATCCCTTGTCCGCCTTCTCTGTCCTGTGGAATGGGAATGATTTCTTCTCCCTTTCTGATGACAGCATCTGCCACCCTGGAGGCCTTTTCTCCCTCTTCTGCTCCAGCCCATGGGAGAAAGAAAGCTTTAGATACACATAGACAGAGCAGGATCAATCACATTAAGCAACCATGGACCTCCACCAATTTGGGAAGTGTGATCCAATGTTCATGGCTCCATGCAGTAGGAGTCTGACAAAAGACAGCTGGGGAGAGAAAAAGTTGGACATGGAATTTAAAATTTTTGTCCTGACCTGTTGTTGGTGAGGCCAAGAAATTTATCCATGTAAGCAACTTAAGACAATCATGGCCACCTCCTGCTCTGAGTTTCTCTTTCCTGGCCTCACAGTTGTGAATATATGATTTTTTCATTCTCCTGGGGGCCTGGAATACAGTTTTAGTGTCAGGGACTTCCCATTTTGGCCAGATTGTCTGTGGTAAAGCAGGGGAAATCAAATCTTAGTACTCCACTCTGCCTGCTGCCTCTTCAGGCACTGGAGGGTTCCTGCATATTTTACCTTATATTGCCATTGTGGCTGCACCAAGATGTCCCGCATGGAGTTGAAATATCTTATGCTAGACACTATGCAAACACAAAAGGAGGTGTCTTCCCTACACCAAAGAAGTGACAATCTAAGATGACAAATGACGTATGAAAGGTGACAAGGCAGAATACAGCTAACACACATAAAACTTGTGTCTGTCTTTTTTTTTGACATTAATAATAGGGTATTACACCTATAACCGACCTCTTCTCCTTCTCCAGGGTAGAGAGAGCAGAATGCAGAGCAGGGTATGTCTGCCCAGAACCAGGCAGTGCCATAAAGAGATAGCTGAATAACTCTAAGCAAGTTAGCTTAGGTACTAGAAGCCCTAATGGCTACTCAAGCGTGTTGTTCTGCACACACAAATTATCAGCATGTCTGAGCACTGTCAGGATGCTGCGCTTACTCAGGTGTGCTGCTTCCAAGGCCCTGCAAGGTCACATTGCATTGTGCCATGGAGACTTACAGTAAGAGACTCTCAGCTTTCAGTCTAATCTAATTCCCATATCCCCAAACTGGCATGCTTACACTGCCTTTTTCATTTCTTGTTTTCTCTTTCCACATTTGGTAACCACTAGTAGTCTGAAGGAAATGAATGGATAGATCTTATTTCCTATGGGAGAGATATCATATTTGGGGTCCTGAAAGGGAGCTTGGAGGATGTGGCCCCAGATGTGTGTTTGAGTTCTTCAGAAATCTGCAGCCAGAAGATACCATCACAGCTGGATTTCTCCTTTACAGTTTTAGCAGACAGGGCTGAAGGACATAGAGACTAATCTCCATGTGACCTGCAGATCCTGTCCTTTCACATGAGGGCTGAAGCTTGCTGAAGAGGCAATGTTGGAATGCTTTTGTCCATGTAGTAGCAGCCCTGGGAGTACACAGCCACTACTTCCCCTGGGGTTGTCATTTACCAGTGAAAATGCATTGGATTCTTGACAACACTGCAGGATCTACCAGCAAAGAAATAGTTTGTTCTGAAAATAAATAAAAATCTGATCTGGAGGTGGTAGTTTACTCAGATACCCATGAGATCACTTATTTTGAGTATCTTGTTTAATTCTCACTGAGACTGCTAGCTTTTTGTCATTCTTGATGTTAGTTTTCTTGGAGAGAGGTGTAATATGTTACATGGCTTCTTCCCCATAAAAAAAAAAAAAAACAAGGAGAGGAAAACTCCTTCACCATCGCTTCACTGAGCTCCATTAGAACAGGGATGAAGGTTGAACTCACATGCAAATAAATATTTTAAGGCCTATATGAAGCCCTGCTCTTCTTTGGGATCCACATGAAGAATTAGGTCTCTGCAACAGATACACAGTTGGTAGATTTTCCTAAATAATGTACTAATCAGAAATACTAAAAATAGGCTGCATTGGAACATCAGCTCAGCCATTTGGAATGTAGAGCAAATGGCACTGAATGTGTTCAATGAAGTGAAAGAGCTTTGTTTTTAATCACAGAGCTATTGATAAATTGTTGATAAGTGACCAAATGAGGAGTTTGCTTTCAAATCTTGTGACTTTCTGCACCTGCCAGGACTCCCTTGAGCTACCCTCATGCCTGTCATTGATAATGTAGTAGGACTTCCTGGCCTTTTCAGGACCTAATATAAGAATAATCGTAATATCATCTTTTTTTCCAGAAAACAAATTTTTGTCTTCTGGGTCAGTGATCAATTTTCAAGAATAAATGTCCATAGTCCTACAAAATCAGACCCTACCAACTGGGTAGGATATGCGAGAGAAGATGACAAGATGGGAGGCAGATCAATTCACATCTCTGCATGTCGTTATGAAAATAACATCAGGGCATTAGATTAGGAGGGTGGGACCAGATGAAGGAGAATCTAGATTTAGACCATAGAGCAGCAAAACAGTGGCAAATTGGAATAGAGTCTAGAGCCGAGGGGAGATTTGATGTTCATGTGGGGAAGGAAATGAGCTGGGACCTCATGGATATTTGACTGAGGAACATGCGAAGGAGTAAGGGAAACTGAGGCTCTAAGAAGAAAAATTAGATCTATTATCAGGGTTGGAACAACATATTGAGCCATGTTTGGTCATGGCAGACCCTACTGGTTGTCCTTCAAATGTGGGTTAGATCTTCTGGCCTGTCTGGATGACACACAATCCAGAATGACAGAGGAGGAGAAAAGAGTTTTAAGCTACATTCACATTCACATGTCCCTGAACTTATTTCATCCAGGATTTCCCCTATATTCAAAATGTCTTCAAAAGGAAATATTTTTTTTTCCCCCTGTTTTGTGCTATTAAGTGGGGTGAAGCAACTGGAATGAACCTGAGCCTGGAGCCCTATATCTGCGCTCTGGCTGACGTGCTAATGCGTTAGTGAATTTAGCAGATAGTTTGCAATTCACCTTGAAGCTATCTATACTTACCTTTTCAGTGGGGAAGAGGCAGCATGTCTTTCTCATCGCCTGCAGGAATCTCAAACTATATTTGAGATATAGTTTACACACTTTACAGCAATGTTTTAACACTGGTTCTTAGTAGACAGAGTTCTGTCTTAATGTTACTGGGATGGGGGGAACATCTAAGCTGTGCTGAGCCAGCATAGCAATTAATTAGCTGACTTACCATATATATTCTGATTATAAATTCACAAATTATACAATTCTATCCTATCAGGAACCAGGTTTTCCCTTTAACCTCAATCCCAAACCAGCCTGTCCATCAAGTATGATGTACTCATACATTAGAGTGATGAGAGTAGCAGGAAAGCTTAAATGGCTTGCTAGAAGATGCTACAAGTAAAATATAGATGTATTTCATTAGTGTTTGGAGGACTGGCTGCTCATTAATTAGATGAATCACCCAATGGGTGTGTTCCCTAAGCCAATCTAAGCGTGCCAGTTCAGTAGAGCCACAGTGAGCAACGCTGTGCTGCGTCATTCAGCATTCTCTGGTGAGTGATTAAATCCATGTCATTTGTAATAAATCAAATGTTGTCACAGGGTCAATTTAGTGGGTCATGCTAGGTTATCTTGGTGATTTTGCATGTGTTACATCAGGTACTGCTGTGTCATACAGCTTTTTGCTGGGTCATGAGGTCATGCTGGGTTACTTAGATACCACCTCTTGAACTTGTCAAGAACCCTACCGGGATATGTCAGGGGAATGATGAGAATGGTATGTTGTGTAGCCTTTTAGTGCACCTGCTTACTGCTTCTTATCATGGATGAAGTATTTCTTCCCAGGAAAATGTGCATTTGTCTCATTTACTAGTTTAAACAGCCGCTGCAATTTTTGTGATGATTCTGTCTGTCCCCTCCAAAATGACACCTGCCCAAGGCCCAGCACAGGTGAGTCTAGTCACTGAGCCAGTGACCTCTTTTTCAGAACAGAAAATATCATGCCATTCCAGTTAATTATATTGCTGTCTGACTCCATAGAGCCAGAAAGAGATCCTGACCTCCACGAATACTGCTGCACATTGCTGGTTTAAGTGGCTACTTGGGGATTGCCCTATCGTAGGGAAATCCCCATGTAGCCAAGAAATGCATAAACCTCCCCTAATTAGGGGATGTGGCCAAGGGAAGAATAATACAAGTAACATGACATTATGTTACAGTAATCCCCTGCTTCAGTGGTATCTTTTTTTGAGTTATGATTTGGCCAGGTACAAATGAGAACAACCCTGAGGTAACTCTAACTTGCATCAGAGACTAAGCCAATCTCGTTTGGTCTGATGGTCAGAAAAATACAAAGGCAGTATAAAGCAACCTTTAACCTCCACACCATCCATCCTGTTTCAGATACCATTGAGAAAGCCAGAAATTCCCAGCTTCACTACAGCACTCACTTCAGATAACAAGAGTTTAAATCTTGACATTTTAATGCATAGAAAGAAAATTCTGGGATTCTTTTAAGATCATTATGCCCTTCTGTAAGGTCTGTGTGGTTAGTTTAATAGTAATTGACACTTGCTTTCACAGAGAAGGAATAAAAGAATGGTCTCAATAACATTTTTAAACCTCTCAAAATAAATGTATTTTCTATGACACACATGACACCTCTAGAACAGAGAGTGGCAGATTGTCATAAAAAGTTTTACTAGTACCAATCAGGATGACATGCCCAGCCCAGTGGTGCCATCACAGTCAGGAAAACAAAAACCAACATATGATTTACTGAAGGAAACGTCCCATTTTCATCAGCAAAACCAATGTTACTGTTGAGATTCCAACTTGTTCTTTCTATGCATGACACTGCTGTCCCCTGTTCATGCCAGCTGAAGGCATTCTGCTAGTGCATTATTTCTCACTCTTTAATGCACTCCATGTCCCACTGTCCCTGAAGCACAAGGAAATGCTCCCATACCCATTCTATACATGGAAAATTTGGGACACAGAAAGGTTAAGTGGTTTGCTAAATACACACAAAGTCTGTGTCACAGCTGAACTCACTTTTCTGCAAGACAGGTCCCTGTCCATATTACTCCACCATCCTTCCACAGCACTATTTACCTGTCCGCACTGCCTATCACACAACTGCAGTGCATTGCTTATTTTCCAAGTGTGAAGTACACACATGATCTCAGAAGCACCACGGAAATGTCATGGATTGAAATCAAAAATGTATTAGAGCTGATTCAAGCTTTACAGCACTTCTTGCAAGCTCCTGGATTCTCTAAACACAGGAGGTCTCCGTAGGAGCCTCATCAGATCTTGCTGGTCTTCTACTGGAGTCAGTGAGTGAGCCAGAAAAAAAGTTATTCCCTCTGCAATTGAAATCAAACTCATATTTTCCTCAGCAGGGCTATTTTAAGTCATTCATTATTATCTTTTTTCTCTCCAAAGAAAAGCCCGCTTGATACTCAGAGGTTGTTAGAACCAAAGGGGAAAGACAGAACTCTGGGGTATTCTTCTTGCTGCAACTGCAGGCATACTTGGTACCAAGAAAAAAATTATTAAAAAACAAACCAACTCTACAATGCTTTGTGTTAGGAGAAGGAAAAAAAAGAGGGTAAAAAAGAAAAAGAAAATCCATGCCATTGAAGTCTGGGACAGTGTGGCTCTTAGGGAGGTTAGGTCTGCAGTTGACTTATTGGGTCAAATCCATAGCTACTATAAATCAGCATAAACCACTGATTATTATATATTCATTCATTATGCATGTAAGGCTAAGATGCATTTTATCTCATTTAACCTTTGCGATGCAAGAAGGATCCAATACCAAGTTCCTGGGTATATCTGTGACAGATGGTGTTTAACAGCAACAACAGTCACAGTGGGTGTGCCTTTCCAGGTCTTGCTGGAATCCAGCTTCCTCCTCAGGCTTTCCATGTCAGTTGTAAACCTCCTGGAGAAACTTTCAGCTGTGCTCTTCCACTGCAAAAGCAAGACATTGAAATGCATCCACATCAACTTGCAACAGTGGTGCATCCCCATGTGTGCCATGTAATGCAGGCAAAGACACAGCTAGGCATCTCTCATTGTTTGCTTTCTTCCACACACGAGCCCAGCGAATCATCTCACCATCATCTGTACATTCCTCTCTCCATTTGCTTGTCTTTCTTTTCCTTATTCATGCTCAGCAGGTGCCTTCAGTTCCCAAGCATGTCCCCAGTTCTTTCCAATATCAGCTGTGGAGCTAAAAAGGAATTTTCTGAATTTGACTGATCAGGTTGTCACAAACCTGCCTGGGAGCCATTTGTTGGATGCTCATCAGATTGCTACCACAGAACCCAGCTGCTGAGTTTCCCATGTGCTTTAAGCCTCTGGAGTGTGAAGAGAAAAAAGCACTACACCTGACTGAGAATCTCCAGAGGTGTGCTGGGGGCACAGAGACTCTATCAGCCAGCTCCTCCCAAGAGCCTGACCTCCTACTGCAGTTGCCTGTCATTGTGGGCTCATTCAGCTTCCCCAGGTGGCTTAAATACAGCCTTTCACAGAATGCTATCATAAGGCATGAGCCTTCTGGCTTACACTTTAATTTATCAGGCACTGCTAGATGTAACAAACGTGCAATAAAGATGAATTTTGCACATAGCGTCTGAACCCGACATCTCTTCAGACTTCTCAGAAAATACAGATCATGAACAAATAACAAACACAATACTCCTACCCACAGCTCCCTCTCCCTTTGACTCTATGGGAGATCTTCTACCTTCAGGCTGCAAGCTCATGATTTGTCTTTTCTGAATATTGTTATTCCCTTCAGTAACTTATGTTTCACTTTTTAAAAAGCTGTTCACTCTCCTTTTCACCACTTATTTTCTCCTGTCTCTTGATGCAGTTTCCTGTTTTGTTCTTCATGCAAGTCCTTCTTTAATCCTTTCCATCCTTACCTGGCTTATTTGTTCAGCTTTTTGTAATGCACCTGGGTCTCAGCCATCCCACCATCCCCGTCTTTGACCTCAGTCATCACCCATCAGAATTTAAGGCCCAGCTATTGTCAGTGATGTGTGAAGGACTCCACAATCTCTTCTACCTAATAGTGAGCACACATCCACACTGAAACTATTCCCAGAGTAACAGCAATGTAATAACACCGTAACATCAAGGAGAATGCATAACTCATACAGAGATCCCACATCACCATGAGGATCAGGACCAGCTGTTCAAAAGCTGGCACACAGGGAGAAGATATTTAAATCCACTGCTATTGTAGCAGTGCTAAAGGCTTGATAGGTACAATGACCTCAAAAGAGACACACATTTATCTCAACAAGCAATTGCGGCCCTCAGCTGCTCACCTGGCGAGAGATCAGAGCCACTGGTTCTGGCGGACACCTGCTTACCTGGATCTCCTCCACCCATTTGTGTTCTTTGCACAGAAGTTTAGAGCATGAAGACACAGATTATCTAGCAGTTGCACAGGTCACGAACACCAGCAACTACATAGCCTGCACATTTTTGCAGACTGAAATAGGTGGAAGTATCACGTAATCTGTGACTATAGCTCAGCCAGTTTTCCATTTGCACACTACAATTTATAAGCTGCGCTGAGGTATGATTTAGAGGGAAGAGGACAGAGTGCTTTGATTTCATCAGGGACATGGAAGTAAAGGAAAGCTTCCCATGAACATGCGGAGAATAAAACTTAGGGTATGAGACAGAATCTTCTTACACTGACATGCCCACACACAGACCAATGCACAGATCATCCTTGGCTCGATGGGCTTTTGTTATAAATGATCCTTGGCTAACAACATAGGCAAAGTAATTTATGGCTCTTCCTGCACTTCTGAATAATCTTTAGTAGGTTGAATTGTCCATAAATCTATTGCTGTTCTTTGGATACAGATGTGAATCCAAGGACTCTCTGACTCTTAAAATGATGAAGTTTGGCAAGCAGAAATCACTTTCTAAATCAAGAATTTACTCTTTCTTCATTTAAATATTGCAGGAAGTGATGGCACACTTACAGGAAGTAAGCTCTGATTGTGGTAAACAGAGCTGAAATAACTTGCCATTTTCAGAGCTAGGTCAAACACATGGCAATTATAATGCAAGAAGCTGTATGAGAATGTGGCTGTTTAAGAGCTCATTAGGAAAAGAGTGACTTGGCATCCAATCTGGAAGCGTAGTGGAGGGAGGGATGGCTGCATGGCAGGACTCCTGTTGGTGTATGAATGTTTGCTCCGTGGTGGCATTGTTATCCCTTTCTGGTCCTGACAATACACAGTCAATGGCACTTCAGGAGGTGGGTGGGGGACATCTGGTTAATGAGGAACAGATGGACAGCATCGGACATGCACTATACCTGCTCTTTCCTCCACTGTTCCCTCCCTCACTCTCTGATTTCTCTGTCCTCCCCTGCAGCTGAGCTCTTCCTTCTCCTTCCTTTTAATGGGAGGGAGTATTTCTGTGCTAGCAAGACAGAGCAACAGATGTCTCTGACCAGAGCAGGCCTAATATCAGCAAATACAGCTAGGAAATTTCTCAGCTGTAGCATGTACCTCTGCCTGGGAGCCCTCTATGCTCTGCTGGCAGCCCCTAGTCACCACTTACCACGAACCCTTCCCACCCCAGTTCCTGGACCCTTACACCGTCATGACAAACCATCGAGTTTCTGCTCCATAGATCCCCCTCTGGGAACAGCAGAAACACAGGTGTGGAGGGCACTGTTAGTGAGGTGCCTAAAACTGATGCCTCAGCATGAGAGAAGCAAGCAATGGACAACAGAGGTTGCTTTCTTGGGTGCCATTCATTTGATTTGACCTGTTTAATCATTTCAGAAGGACTTTCTTGAAGTCATCTTTTGGGATTTGGCAATTTACACCACTGTGAGAATTTCTATGTTTATCCTTCCTGCCTCCCCTCTCTAGCTCATGGAGGTTATTTTTAAAAGAGGTGTAGTGATTAGAACTATCAGCCTGAATTTCCCTTCTGTTCTTCTGGTTTCCTCACAACATGTAGGCAGATCTGTGTCTGTGCTCGTGTTCTTGACCAGTTAATGGGTTCCAGCAAAGTGTGTTTGCTGGTCTCCCATAAAAATCTGAAAAGTTAAACACAAACCAGATCCTGAAAGAAACACAAACTCCCAAAGACGTGTGCATCTCATAGCTCAGAGGAGACAGTGCTGTGCTCCTAGATGTGCTTCTACATAAGAAATCTTCCTAAATCCCTATGTTCCAACCAACACTGACAAAATAGCAAAATAATTCCTATCAAGTTCCAGTGGGCTTTCATTAATAATGGTGGCTTTTACTGAGCTTCTCTCCCTGAGAGATATGACAGAAAATCAGTCTCTAAATGCTTTCTCATTCATTCTTATAACAATTTTACTTCACTATGGCTTTGCTTTCTCACAGTTACAGAGTTGAACTGATCGCCCAGTTTACATTACACAAAGAATGTGCTCGTGTAGCATCAGGAAAAGGTTTTCCACCTTCCTGTAACTCTCTGAGCATTCCATTAAGGGTGAGCAGAGTCACCTGAATCAGTCCCTTTCAAGGGCAGCAAGCAAAGATATAGCCAACACTCCATCCATCCTACCTTCTTCTGTCTTTCTAATCTGAAAGTTGTTACAAAGTCCCAAAAGGGGATTAACTTTCTGTGTAAGTCCGTTTTGAATAAAAGGCCTCAGTGTCCCTTCTGTGGTTTCTATGCCAGTTGCCTTTGAGACACACTGGATTTTATACATATAGGTCACAGACAGCATGAATGAAGAAGGAGAGCTTCAAAGGAGGATGATTTAGGTGGGATAAGGGGGAAATGAAGTTAATTCATTTTATTGGAGCTGAAAATTTCAAAAAGAGAAACGGACCAAGTGCCTGCGATATTCTCGCCATAGCACACAAATGCTGAGTTAGCATGCAGATCCATCCTCTGCCAGGATGTTGACTTTACAGATAACACAGAAGCATTATTCAACATGCATCTGAGCTGAAGCATCCTGCCTAAACTCGACTGTCCTTGGTTTTCCCTCCAGGATGTTCTCTGTACTCCCTCTCTTTCTGTCTTTTCCCAGAAGACCCCTCACTCTTCTTTTATATACAGGGGAGTTAGCAAGCACTGTCTACCACAGTGACTTAGTAGTATTTCAGCAGCCTTACAGAGTCCAATGCCTACAGGCAGGACAGGGCAACAAGAGAAAAAGTGTGTTACATCTCTGTTCTTTGCCATTCATTACAAGCTGGAGCATGCCCATCTTAGCTTTATCCTGTATGATCCCCCCGGGACTCTGCTTGCTGCCTAGGACATTTCCTTGGTTACAGCAGAGGAGTGAAGTCCCTGGCCCCCCAGAGTAACATCCGAAGTCCAAAATGGCAAGATTGTCTTTTCATTACTATCCTCTCACAAGCTAGTGAGCATGGCAACCCAGTCTGGAATTGATGTACACTTCCTTGAGTTCACAGGGAGATCCTGTGAGGATCTTAAGGACCCATACAGAAGTCCTCAGGGACAGAATGTGCTTGGCCATCCCTGGCAGCTCATCTCCAGTCTCTGCCTTACACATGCAAACAAATTTGTCAGGCCAGTCAGCACTACCACTTTCCATCTTCTTGGATGGCTGTACGCTCCTTGTTTCATCTTAGATTCTTTCCTCAGACACACTTAATATCTCTCCTTGGCCACATTCTGTGGGGATAGCCCAAGGTCACCAATCATTCATTCCTCCTGCTGCAAAGGAGTTATTGTGGTCTGGGAGTTTCTTACCAGTGTAACCTCTCTGTTTGACAGTTCCCTTCCCCTCAACTTCAGGGTACAAGTCTTGGCAATAACACCATCTTCAGTGTTCCACCTCCAAATAGTCCTCCATCTGCTGAAGAGTGAAAATTGGTGTCAGGGCACCTGAACCTGTTCCCTTGCAGGAAGATTTTCTATGTATTGCCCCAGATTTGTCAAGTCCATCATGAAGAATCCTGTTGTGCAGAACTTCAGTTCAAGACACACTGCTTTGTAAGATAAATGCAGGTTGAAAGTGTGCAGCTGCATTCTTAGAGACAAGAGCTACACTTCCCCAGAGACCCTTGAAGGTCCAAGGTAGCTGCAGTCATGACCTCATTGCCTGTACTAATCTCATCATTGCAATAATGGAGTGAAATGGTACAAGCCCCGCTGGAGAAGAGACAAAACTAATAGTCCCGATCCATTCATCTACAGCAAGTGCGTGTTCGGAAATGACCTGGTATGCCTCTGAAGAAATCTTTGGCCCAAGGCTGAAGAGGGAGGGAACTGGGGTCTACTGGTGGCTATGTGAGTCGGTGGGTTTTGGACACTTGCTGCCATTCCTTGTGAACTACAAACTGAGTTTTTACTTTCCACCAAATTGCAACAAGATCCAGTGAAACATACTGCATTCCAGCTGTTGAGACTGTTTTACCAAGATCCCCCAAATCTCTTTTTCCTGCTTTACACACAGCACTTCTAAATTGTGGTGACACCCATGGTTACCCCAAGCTGAATAAAGCATCCATGGATGCCTGAGTCAGAGTTCAGTCTCAGTTCTGTCCTCTGATTTGGCTTCATTGATCAGTTTGAAACAATAATGCATCATAAATCTTAGTTTAAGCTTGGGTTTCCATCCCAAAATGTTCTCAGAGTCTTAACAATTATGAATAACACCATGGCCCCAGTGGGATGAATCAGCCAGAGCACTCATCTTTTTCCTATGTACATACTGGCACAGAATAATCTTTTTTTAAGTACATGATGCACTTACAGAAGTCTGTCAATACGTTGCTAGTTAGGGAAAGTCTCTACTTCTCTATATATGTTTTTCAATCTGATTACCTCTTGCATTGTCAGTTCTAGTTAAAACACAAATTCAGGAGCTGGATCCTGTGACAGAATAAATTTTTAAGGTTCTGTAGGTATTTATAGTCTGATCATTATCATGCTGTGTATGTATTTTAGTACTGAGTTTACAAACTTTATGATAGTATAACACTGACTTTCAACTCCATTTGTGCTTGTCCACCCTTCAGTCATAGGGAAGTTGGTGTTGAGAGAGAAAAGATCAAGCAGACAGTTGTGTTAGTAAAGTTTGAATCATAGGATCATTGAATCATTCAGGTTGGAGATGACCTCATGAGGTCTCTAGTCCAACTCCCTCCTCAAAGCAGGATCAGCTCTGTGGTCAGGCCAGGTTGCTCAGGGCATTATCCAACAGGGGCCAGGTTTGATAACCTATCCTAGCAGAAGTACAAATGAACGTTGTATGTCACTGAAGAGCAGCGATGCCCAAACTTCCAGTGGCAGACAACATATTCAAAATTAATACTTCAGTCTTACTGGTTTGTGCATCACACCTTTGAAACTTATCCCAGCTCCTCACTCTAGCAGTCCTCTTCAGGTTCTGATCCAGGACTGAAAATAGCCGGTCTCAGATCTCAAACCAATATAAGCTATAAGCCCTGCTTACGTCATATATTTGTAAAAAAAAAAGTCAAAGGAAGCACTTTGTATCACTGTTTTTGTAGGTGGTACACACAAGTAGGGAGAAGGTGACATATGTCCAGACAGATCCTTGTCATGTCTGGTGGTGGAGAGGTGAACACCCAATCCTAAGTTTTCAGATGAAAGAACAGGGAAATGCTTTGTCTACCTTGTTACCATAGAGAGTAGCCAGAGAGTAAGAAATGTAGAAAAATGTGATTTGCAGTACCAAGCTCTGTGGGAGCTCAGTGTATGCACATTGAAGGCTGTGAAACCATGGGAACATCTCTTGTGCCTCTGAAGGCCAGTGGGTGAAATCCTATGCACCCTATTTCTAGTTCCCACATCAGCTGCACATGGGAGTTAGTCACTTCTTAGAGGCCTGAGAGTATGTAACAGGCACTTGCATCTCTCTGTTAGTGAAAGTCTTCAGGGCTAGGCTGGAGGAATCACCATATCATAAATCATCAAGATCCTCCACAGTTGGAAGGACTGGGTCCTGGGAGCAAGGGCAGGTGTTTAAACTCAGTATAGCTGTCTCTGGTCAGCTTGGATACTACTGGGTTTGGATTCCTGCACCGGGTTGTAGTTGATGTCAGGAGGGACTAGGGGAAGGATATCCTTGTGAAGTCCCATTTGTGTCACTGTTTACTCAGGAAATTGTACAACAGTGCGTGGATTTTACTAGTCTCATTATACAGTGCGAAGTTATACAGAGATTCCAAACTAGGCAGGATAGTAGCAATATTTGCTTCACATACACAAACAAAAATTGCAAAGAGATAAATGAAAGTATTAGCTGTTGCTGGGCATAAAAGGAATAACAATAAGAGCAAGCAATTTAGCTGTTTCAGGTAAAAAGGATTTTTTTCCCCTAAATGTGACAAGGGATCGTAGTCCCCATGTGCTGAGTCTCTACTGCTGTAGGTTTCAGGGCTGTGGAACTGCGTCAGCCAGGGCTGCTCAATAGTTTAATGGCTCGCTGGTCAACTGAGAGGATGTAAAACACAGTAGAAAGCAATCTAAGATCACATGAGTTTCTGTCAGCCAATGCCATGGTTCTGGATAGCCCTGGGTCACAATTACAAACAATAAGTATTTCATAAAGCAGTATCTCTTCCTGTGATATGTTAGATAAACACAGAAACAGGCTTTAGATTGGCCTGCTGGATCGGGTTCAGTCAGTGTGGCCTCAAGCCAGAGGAGGCCTCCCGAACTCTGGACTCTTGAGGCTGCATCTCTGGTGCTATTGCCTGCTGATGCTCCAGAGCCACCGGCCATGGGGCTGCAAACAGCTTTTTGCAGATCCCTGGTAAAAGCCTGGGCCTCTTGTATAGTCAGAAGCCTTTCCATCTGTTATGTCAGTGGCTGTATTTGCTGTAGGCATCTCCTCTCTACTGTCACCTTCATTAATTCCTTGCATGGACACATATCAGTTACTACTAATCCCACTTTCCCGGAACTGAATGCCCAGGCTAGCTAGGAACTGGGGCTATAATAAAGAGAGAGATTGTAGTCCCAACTTTATACTGTGCAGTCAGGGGAACCCAGTCATATGACTTTGCAGATGGCCTCAAATTTGCTTCTTCCTATTCATTAGTGCACCCTGTGCACAGAGTATCACTGTGCTACATATGGTAGATGAGCACTTGGTGTTTTGTTGATTTTGAAATGTGTGTGATTCCAAGGGCTGCTTATTGGTTTTATAGCTAGCTTATAATCTATATATTAGGCATGTAATGGCATACAGTAGCATAATTGATCCAGAGCTAGATGTAGTAACAGTGTCATCTCTGACATCTCTTTTAAATAGTTCATCTGATGTTTGCAATATAAGTTTCCATACCACCTTTATTTACGTACAGCTCTTAGTCTGCACTGTAGCCATTTCACTACATGCGACATCTGGGATTTAATTTCAGGACTTCCCTACTCAGGAGCAAAGGCCTCACGTCCAGCAAGCTAAAAGAGCAGTTTCACTGGCTCAGATGGAGAAGGTGGAAGTTTATATCTAATAAAAATACCAGCAAATCTTTTATATTTGGCTGCATTCACAGCTTGAGCTAAGTGAATTGGAGGCAGAGCAAGCTGCTGTTAATGTGTCATTTTCTCTGTCCTGCCAGCACATAACTCACACAACTTAAACTATCTTAACTGCTGTTGGACTCCCCTGCATTTGTCCCCAGCCATCCAATAAAGAGGATAGTGATGTGGTACTCACAACAGCACCTGTAAGACTACCCTGTACTACAAGAGTAGCTTTCCTAGAGTAGCCAAGAAAAGAAACATAGCTGCGTATATCAGTAATTGAGAAAGCTGATATATTTCCACCAAGAGAAGGTAGTAATTCATACTGTCTACCCATCATTATCCTTAAGTATTGATTCTCTAGACACATTTTCTTTGTTAAATGGCTTATTTCATCAAGGAGGGATTCTGCAGTTGCAGTCAAACTGGGACAGAGTGTGTGCATACATTTGGAGTGAAAAGCATATGTGACTTGAATTTTGGAGTAGCCTCTGAGACTACTCTTTTAATGAAAACTTGACATGCTATATCTCCCACCGTTGATTAACTCCTACCATTTTAAGTGATGGGTTATGCTCTGATGGGCCCGTTGTTAGGATGTGGTATCTTACTTTGCAAAAATTATGCAGTGGTTATTTGATATGCAAGGAGACAGACTTTAGTAAGTATTACATAAAATATTTGTGTGTGATCATTCAATTTGCTTTTAAACAAATTTGCTTCAATTGTGTTCCCACTCCATTTGTGCTTGCCTTCTATGAATGTTCCAACAACATATTTACTGGCAGGCATTTTCACTCAAATAGCAACATTTAAGTGAATATGTTTGCAGAAAGCAAATGCTGAACCTATAATCAAAAAGTATTTGCTCTGCTGAGATGCTACTATTAATGAGTTAAAGCCACAACCAAATTGTCACTGGAAATTGTTGTCTGAAAGAAACTTAGATTTTACACAAAATGACAATAGTTGCAAAAGTGTCTGTTTTTCTGGGCACTTTTTGGAATGTTATTCCTTTTGCAGGGGAGCGGGGAGGGAAGCAATGGAAAATAAAACATTTTCAATTTCCAGTTAATGGCATAGGTCAAAGCAGTTTTTATATTTGGAGTTCCCCAACAAATGTCAGAATTTTCCAGGTAAGGATGAATATTTTTCTGACTTGTTCCAGTTAAAAGTCATTTGGTATATTTTTCCAGCCATAACAGAACTGAATTTCACATCTCAGATACTTGAAGTAATAGTGGCAGAAAAGGATTAGCAAACAAATCAGAGGTTGAACTGCCCTTGTGTTGTCAAAAAAATGTCAGTCAACAAACAAATTCAGGGTGATTGTGATTTTTCTCCAAGGACAACTTGAAAACAGATGGGTATGAGGATTAAATCTGATTAATAATCTGTGGGGAGTAAATATCTCCCAGACTTCTACCTGAGAATCTACAAAGGAAAGCACGACTTTGCTTTTTGTTGATCGTGAACAGAATTGTGATATTACGTTGCTTTAAAATCCCATTTTTTGTAAAATTTTTACTGTGTGTTAGAAGAATACAATTTGGCCTGGGTTCATAGTAGGAGAATATAAGAACAAAGTTTATAGAACAACTGAAATTGAATCTGAGATCAATTTAAATCAAGACAGAGGGAAAAGAGAGAGTCAAAAAAGCAGAGAGATGGAAGTGCTAGTCCAGGCCAAAGAAGCACTTTTAGATCTGTCAACAGCTGAAGCTGTGGGACATTGAGGAAGCCAGTGCTAGCAGAGAAATATGAGTAATGAGACAGGCTGGAGCAAATCAATTCTGAAAACAAAGATGAGGAATGTTAAAATTTGCTTTGAAAAGAATGGGAAAACATGAGTTTGAGACAAGGAGGCAAAGATACAATACTGATCATGTTTTGCTGTAAAAAAAAAATTTGGAAAAGCACAAGGCAAGAAAGTTGCAAAAGCCAGACCATACTGCAGATGTGATGACTGACAGATTTTCAGATGTGACATATATCGCTAGAGAAGAAGAATTAAGAATCCCGGACAATGCCCAGGTTATGCCCAACATTGCAGAAGAAATCTCAAAGGACAATAGAAAAGAAATATGGATGTATCTGAGGCATTTTAGATTAAGAGGAACTATTCTGCCTGTGAAGGAGTTAACTGAGAAAAGCTGATACAAGTCCAGAAGCTTTTTTAGGCAAGAGAGGCTGCAGGTAAGCAGGGAAGGACCAGTGAATTAATAAAAGGTATGTGTATTTGAATATTATTGACATAAAAGTGGCTGGTAGACCTCACAAGAATATTCTACTGAAACACATTTTTTGTCTGTGAATGTCAGTTTGTTGAATCTGACAGTCTTTGCAGGATCATAATTTCCAGTCTCAGCAAGAAAGGTTGCTTAGATCTGAGATGGGATTGCTAGTCAAAACGAGAGAAAGAGAAGAGGCAATCAGAAGAACCAAATAATTAATTCACTCATCTGGAATATGAAAAATCCAGGATGAAGTCTTTGATGGGTGAGAACAAGAATTTTGAACCAATGTTTCCACCATTTCAAGGGTGAGTCCAGCCACTAGATCATTACTTTTTCTAGGACAGGGTTGTTTTCTCTCTTCCTTGGAGGAAAAACAACTGAGGAGGTCTGGATATATCACAGTGCAAACTGGAGATTTATTTTGAAACCTCTAAAATATCCTGATGCTTTGAACTATCCCCATCTCCCCACCACTTAAGGCAGAAGGAAGACCCTGAAGTAGCAGTATCCTAGTGAATGGAGCCTAAGAGGTCTCTGGCTCTGATGCCAGAAGTAATGGTGAGCTCTGTGTGGTCTTGATCAGGTGGTATACAACCACATTTTCAGAGGTGTTCATTTCTGAGTGCCTCATCTGAGATATTTTGCCTCTACTGCTGTATTCTGTATTGCACAAAGGTGCTGAAGACCTATTGCTCCTTTCCAAGTCCTATGGCAAATCAATTAGGTTAAGTTATTTCAGATTGGGTTCCCAGAAATGAAGATGCATCAAATGAATGAACACATGAAAATATTGGCCCTAATATCTCTGTGACTCAGCTTTTCCGTCTCTACAATGGAGAAAATGATGCTTATCGATTTTGTAAAATGCTTTGAGCTCTACGGATGAAAAGCAGTATGAATGTTAAGTATGATTATCATTTTTACTAGAGAAATATTTAAAGGATCATTCATCCCTGGAGAAGGGATGCCAGCTCAGAGGAGGGATCCCTGTCCTAAGAACTGCCTGAAAGTTGAGTAGTTGCTAGGAAACCAGAGTACCTTCATCACTATGAATACCCCAGGATGGACAGAGCAGGCCACCATTTCACAAAGCTGCCACAAGGTAAAAAGAAATAGGACAAGGCGTCATTAGCAGAAGGAAGATCATTAGATTTCTGCAATACGGTCCACATGAACATACAGTGAAAACGGACAGGGATAGTCATGTAGGAGAGATAAGAGGGAGTGACTTTCTTAAGCACTCCATGAAGAATAAGGAGACTCTGGGTGCTTGTTAAGTAGGATGCCAGTGACAGTGGAGGAGCCTAAGGACACGGAAGATAATGGCTTATTTTCAAAGAGCTGAGCAGAGTACCACAAGCTAAGGAATTACTGGAAACAGGAGTAAAGTAAAAAGCAGGAGTAAGGAGACAGACCTAAATGATGAGAGGTACCAGGGTCAAGAGAAGTAGTTGTTTCCTTGCGCAACTGAATTATGTCAGATATTTTCAGGGCTACAAAGAGAGTAGGAGGAGAGGCATGAGAAAGGATCAGGAGAGGGAAGTGTTAGGTCTAGGCAAGATAAATCAGGGCAAACTGTGATTGAAAGTGGAAAAAAGTATCTTGTACTTGTCTGGAAAAGGGCTGGGAGGTGAGAACAATATGGGAACTGGGAAGAATACCAGTGCCAGAGAAATAGGGAGAAAGGGCTACTAGCAGCTTTAGAAATGAGGGAGGAATAGAAACAGAATTATCCATACTAAACTGTCATAAGTCTTCTGCTGGACTTGGAGGAAGGATTTGTACCATTGTTTCTGAAGGTATGACCCAAATGATTGAAAATCAGAGACTGAAGTATCCTGCAGAAGATCACATATGATGAATTTTTTTTTTTTTAAACGCAGTCAGTGTTGGATGAAAGTGGAGAAATAAGATAGCACTGCAGGTATTGCTGTAATGGACTGAGGGAGGAAAGAAAGAAACCAGTCAAACTGCAGATGAGCACTAAAAAGTGCATAGAAAGAATGTTTGAAGGGAATCAAAGGTTTAGTGTAATCCTGAGATGAACAGACAAACAGGGAGGTGATGCAAATCAAAAAGGCAGCGCTGGATATGAATGGGAAAACTGGGCTCTTTAGGATGGAGTCACAGGGATAAAGAAACTGAAGGAGAGAAACTGCACACCAGTATTTGGGAAGGGGGGAGAAGAAAGAGGAAGGGCCATCATGAGGAAAGAGGAGTCAAACTTGGAATAATAAACCACAGATTGCAAGAAGTCTGAAAGATCTGGGGGGCTAAGAAAATATGAGAGATTCCTATGCAGAAAATTGCATCAGGAGTGAAAGGAAAGTTGAGCTGTTTAAAAAAATAAAAAGGGACACAAGACCCATGTAGAGTTTCTGAATCTGAATTCATCTCATTTCATAGCCTAATAGCTCAAATGTTGTCCTTGCTCTCACAATGAGCTAACTGATCTTAGAAATAAAACCTGGTACTCAGGTTAGGCACATCTTCCTGGGTGCCATGTAGAGATGAACGCTCCTCTGCTTCCCCCTTCCACGGTGCCCTTCCTTTAGCTTTTCTTTTCTATGTGTTTGGGGGAAAGGGACTTCCATTCAGTGACTGTTATGTAATTTCTGCTCCTTCTGTCCCAGCTGTTAATCTGTGCAGAAGATGGGAGATGGGGCTTCTCCTGAGAATGGAGCCACAGTAACAGGAAGGTTTGTTGCTCTTGCTGGCAGTCCTGTAATGCAGGAATCTCCCTTCATAGGACATAAGTGAGTGAAACTGCAATAAACAACAAAGACAATGGTATTGATCTCCTCGGGAACCCGCAGAGTGCAGGAAATGTTCCGCTGCTGGGAACATCCCCTTAGTTGCCTTTTGGGAAAGTCCTGAGGTTGGAGGTGATCCCACCACTTCCTGCTCTGTGGAAAGGATCTGTGCCCTCCGACTTGTGGGCCAGTGTAGGAGATGCTCAGCCCCTCAGTGTAATGGTGTTATGCTGCTGCAATGGCACCCATCCCACAGCTCACAAACAGCCCTTTCCATATGACTGTCTTCTCTTTTAGACTAACATTCTTGATGTGTGGCTGTTTTATCAGGCAAGAGCAATCAGAGACGCTTTACTAAGCTACTTAGACCAGATAGAAAAGTGCAAACCCACTCAATTCTCAGAGATGGGGAGGCCCAGCAGGACTATAGGATAGGCTTAATACTCTAATACACCCAACGTGCAACAGCTACATTATCTTTTCCTTACCTGATGTTCCACTTGTGTCATTCTCTCTTCTTGAATACCCATGCTGACTTCCAGTTTCCTTCTACATCAAAGTTCAGTTCCTCATTTCATTTTTAAGGCCTCACATGGCTCTGTCAGAGCCTGTTCCCTCCTTCCTCCCCCATTCTATACTGTGCTAACTCAGCACATCTTCCCCTCCTCAGCCCTCCTCCATCTCACTGAAGCAATGACTTTGCTTCTCTCCTGCTGCCCTGTCTCTCCTGTTCACTGCACAACCTTATTCACCTCTCTCATGCCCACCCTCAGGATTCATTCACTGCAGCTAGTCTTCCTGTGTTAATGACTTCCACTTCTTCTGTACTCTTGGCAAGCTTTGCCCCTTCTGACTGATAACTTTGTTTACTATATTACAGCTTTAGGATGAGGAATGATTCAGAGATACCCAGATAAAGCCAGAAGCAAACAAGATGTGAACATGCAATAGTTCAGCTTGTGACCTTTCTCAGGCACTTCCTTTCCTTATCCCAGCCTGCACCTCTCAGACCTAGTCTTGTTCCCACAGTTTTCCCACAGACCTTAGCAGAAGCAGGATCTAGGCCTTGTATTTGCTGCCTGAGGGCCTGACTCTGCAAGCTGCTGAGAGCTTCTTGTTAAGAGCTGAGCACCTTCACTTGCTAGTGCCCCAAAGTGGTCTTTATATTGTGAAAACCTGGAGGCAAGACTCTGCCTTTTTAGCTGCCAGTAAAATGCCACATACACACGATGGCATGTGGAAATGCATAATAATGCTTAATGCTATGAGAAGACAGCATTAGCAGGGAAAGGCTTTCCCCTCCCACTCACCCTTTGTTTATCTGTTTCTTTCCCATTGTCAAAATTTAGCATCCTCCACTGAGAGGCTCAGTTTTGTTTTGACATTTGGAACATATCCAGTCCCAGTTCACTCGCTTTCTCTGCCAGTCTCCGCAGGTTTTCTGTACACAGGGCTTCCAGCTAGTCAAGAAATGCTCTCTCTTCTCCCCCCTGCAGGGGTATCTCCAAGTGCTGGGGTTGTTACAGAATCCTGGTGGTTAGGCAAAGTCATTCATTCTTGTTCTGATGTATTAACTGCTTACTCCACAGTGCACTGTGAAGCACACTACAGTAAAAGAGGAGGCCTTGCATATGAACAAAGGCCAGCCTGGAACAGGCATTTACACAGTCCACATCACAGAGGAAGCGAGGGGAAACTGGCATGGTTTCTCTTCTAGCTTGGCCAAGCTTCATTTCAATGTTTACTGCAAGTAGCTCCAGGAAACAGTTTGGACCAGAGGCTGATACATAGAGGGACGAGGCAGACTGAATCTTATGTTCGGATTTGAAATGACTCTAATGTTGGCTTGGCAAAATCAAAGGCCACTGCCCCTTGAGGCTGTGCTAATCCAGAGGGCAGGCCAGATCTCGGTGCAAGATGTATCTGGGAGGTCAGTTTTGAAGAAACAGACTGGTAGGCTGAGGAGCAGCAACAGTAGGTAGAGTTGAGTGGAAAACTAGTCTTTCAGGAGCATCTTGACAACTGGGACTTCAGCAACCACAGCTGTCCCAGCAGGCCTTAAAGAGGAGCTGTGAATGTATGCCAGGTAAGGTGGGAAAGGTACATGCCAGCTGACAGAGACACACAGATGAAGAGACAGGGCTAGAACAATGTAGGGAATTATTTTCCTGTCCCACAAAACTCTGAAATTATAAACCTTCCTGTTCTACACTGGGATGGAATGAAGACTTATTTAAAGATTGTTTTAGACCATAAGCATGAGTTAGACACACTGAAATTGTCAGTAACCTGCTAGTTCAGGTATTTGCCTTATTCACCTGGGATTTAGGAGATCAGGTTGAAGTCTCTGAATCACTCAGAGAAATTTTCATTGAAAAACTCTGACCAACTGTTTGAGAGAAAGGTTTTAGGCAGTGACTGTAGTGTGGGCAAAAAAGGGATTTGCTCACAGAAAGACAAACACAAAGTGAGACTGAAATGCTGCTGTTCTTTGATCTTGACACATTTCCTGGCTGGCAACTCCAGTGTGATGATAAGATAATGAGGTCAAGATCTAAGGTATAGCACAACATTTTAGGGCTCTGTTGCTTCATAGACTCCTTTAACTGAAGCAGTAAATTAGAAATTGAAAAACGGGATGGAATTTCAGATCAGTGATTCCAGTTGAGATCTGATACCTTTTTCAAGGAAAATTGCCCAGACCTGGAAGGATTTAGGTTTTGACAGTCTTTAACAGACAAGTTCTGGTTTGCAGACTTCAAAGTAGGGAAATTTCAGATTTGAGACCTATCTTACCCTATGTGTGGGATATGTAGAGGGTACAGTTTTGCATAAGAAGCTCTAATGGGCGTATCTCCTGGTAAAACCATCCCAGCTAAACAAGGTGGCTGGGAAAACAGTTTAGACATGATTCAAAGCCCCGCAAAAGCCATTCAGGTTTCTAACTGAGGGTAACTGGGCCAGATCTTGTTAGAAATAATATTCCCTAGTCTAGTATAGTGAGTAAATTTAATCCCATTATGAGTAGCCTCCTCCCCATGATGCAAGAGTAATGTTATGTGTCAAGTGGCAGAAAACGCTTCAGAGATTAGCCCTAGTATGTAGCTCAAACCTTCAGACTCTTCTGTAATAAATTAGTGTGCTCAATGGATGAAAAAATATTGGTGCAGTAGCATGTTTTACAATCAAGCGTCAAAGGGATTTTTTGTGACTGAACAGCGGTACCTGCTCCCTCATATGCCTTTGCTAGCTGTGCAACAGGTAGTTTCACGCTTCTCCTTCACAGTCTCCCCTTCAAATTCTCCCTTCCAGATCAGCCTTCCCTCACAGACCTCTGCTCACCTTTCTTGCAGGCACCATCTCTAAGTCTAAGATACTGTTCCCCTCCATGGTTTTCTCTTTAAAACCTAGGGTAAGCTAACAGGATACACATATGCATACAACTGTAAATGTCTCATGATCTTGCACTGCTATAAACCTCCCTCTTCCAAATACCCTGCTGGCACAGTTTGCTTGTTAAATAAGCCCAATGCTGTGCTTAAGTCTAACTTTTGTTACAAGCACTTCAAGAGAGGGCCCAGTCACTTTGTTTCCCTATAAAGCACTGGGGTACCTGCAACTCAGTAAAGAAAACAATAATAAAAATATTAATGTTATAATAGCAGCCTCTAAAAGCTAACACTACTCACAAGGCTTGGCATTTGGTTTTGCTCAGCTGCATAAAAAGGGACCTGAAATTAAATCTGTGCAATATCTACTTTAACATCCAATGTTTGATGTGGATTATCAGTAAAGCAACAAGCTGGAACAGCAGCAGCTCATCAGGAGATACTGAGAGCTGCAGCATAACTGTGCTAACAACAGTTTGATCAAATTCACACAGGCCAGCTACCTTGTTTGGCCCCGTGAGATATAAACATTGTTTACCAACACTTTTTGAACTCCGATGACCCAAGCCAAAAATAAGTATGATGTTTGTTTTGTGCATAACAAAGCAAAATCTGTATCCCAGCCCTTTTAGCAAAGAGGGCACTGATTTCCTAGGGCTTTTGTAGACCCAGCACAGTCATTACTCCAGACATTTGGCCTGCCAGTGATAACAGTGAAATAACCTCAGGGAAGTATAAGGCTAAAACGGGTGGGGTCCTATACATGCAACCCCTGTGATTCTTCAGTTCCAGAATCCTGGTATAGTTGGGAAATGCAAGAAATACAATATTAAACCATGTTTGGATTCAGTGTTTTGTTTGATTAGGAAGGCAGCTGCAATGGGGGCTGTCCTTACCTTGGGGACACTGCCCAGGCAGGGAGCTCCCCACATGTGAGAGAGCTGGGGACACCAATGGTTTCCTCCCTGATTGTTTGTAAGAAGAAGTTTGCTGTACATCAGCTCTGCCTTCCACTCTTCTACCTCACTTGCCCCCCACCGTTTGCTGCAGGAGCATTTAGGAGGTCTTGGCTGGTTTCATGAGAGAGGCCTAGCTCAGGGATGGATTTACCAGGGGGGATATCCTAAAGGGGTTCAGCACACTCGTGTTCCCCTCATCCCATAACGTCTTCCACAGCAGAGCACCAGGTAGCCCTAGCCTGGCTCAGGAGCTTCTCTGGCCTTGGGTTCTCCCGCAACACCAGTGCCGCAGGACAAGACACAGGGGCTACTACAGGGAATTCCAGAATTAGAGAAAGTCCTGACCTTTTACTTGCGGGTTTCATTTTTTGTTTGTAGGTGGTCCATCTCAAGGCATAAAGGGCACAGAACAGAAAAGCTCTCTGAGTGTAGGGCCCCGTGCTTTACAGTTCAACCCTATAAGTTGCGTTCGTCCTCAGTGTTGCAGTCAGCAGGGCTTTCTGCCAAGGAAATCCTAAACCAAGTTCCCTCCTGGCCATCTCTGGTGTGCTGCCTGAAGGGACGGCAAAAATCCCAGTGCACTTTTTGAATGAAATAAGGAATAACCAGTATTCCCTGTCTGGGTAAAACTGCCTCTGCTCTCTGAGGGCATGTGTGTGAAAGATCAATGAGCATGTAATGGCTGCCATGCTTGTCTGCAGAGTCACCACACTGGGGGATCTTTCTCAGTGTTGCATGAAGGGCTTTGGGGTCCCTGGGGTATAAAAAGTGCTATAGAAAACTCAACCTTTCTCTTGTTCTATTTCCTTGCCTAAAATAAACTTCACACTCAGATGTTCTGCGCTGGAATACCAAGATCAGTTTTTGTGTTGCTGGTGAGGCCACTCACCCCAATTTATGTGGATGCAGCTGGTCCCCCAATTCTCACCCAGAGATTGTTAAAGAAACCAAGTTGTGCCTACCTATTTCATCCCTGTCTCCAGGGTTGTGAGGGCAATGAGAAGAAAGGGCCAGGGGACCACTGGGATGGGGGCTCAGTTTTCCCACGGAAAGCAAAATGGGAATTCCAGTGCCCTGCTGTTCCCAAATATTTCCACTACTGGCTGCTAATTTTGTTACAGATTTGACAATTTCTGCCGCAGGTAGACAATGCTGTGTTGGAGAACATGTGAGACTTACTGATTGTGCCACCAAATTGCTAAATGCCCATGGTCGAGGTCTCTCCCTTCTCTCCATCTGTCTGAGCCTGGGAGGGGAAGGGGGAGGAGAGCTTAAGTGGCTAAGAAGAGGGAGGATGGATTGAAAGCTGCCTCTGTCATTGACTTGCTCCATTCTTTGTATTATTTCCCTAGGGTTGTCGGGTATTTTTATTATTAATAACTAATAATAACTTTTATACAGCACTTCGCATCCTGAAGGACCCTGAAGCACACCATGTACTTTATTAGCTAATTACCAGCTGTGAGCCTGATTCCTCTCTTGGTTCTGGCCTGTCATTCCGAAGAAGCAGCTCAGACCCATGCTAGATTTACACTAGTTTATCTGAGGACAGCCTCTCCCTATAGATCCAGCAGGATATGTCAGAGACAAATGCAGTTTGGGGCTGGAGATGAAGGTTTTTAACCATCTTTTCTCCTTCTTTGTAATTTAAAAATGACTAAGGAAATAGCATTCAAAAAGCTTTGCAAACACAGCATTACAATTGTGAGTTTCAAGATCTGGAACTTGGGAATCATCAAGCCCAAGTTCCTACTGGGGCAGGGGCTTAGCCCACATCTAAATGGAGGCACTGCACAGCTACTGGCTGAGTCCCAGGCTGTGGAAGTCACATTTCACAGTGTTAGGAGGGGTGTTTTTCCCTCTCTTCTTGCCTGGCAAATCCATGCCTGTTCACAGTAACTTCCAATCTCCCCTAGAGTTACAGTCTCACCACTCACCCAAAACATTACCTGCTGTACAAGGTAGGCCTGCTTCTGCCTTCTGATATACATTTACAGATCAGCAATATAGTTATATGTGAGGAGAAGACTCAGGCCAACAGGATGAGCTGAACTGTAAATTCCTTGGGACAAAGATTTTCTCTGGGCCCTTGACTTCAAGTTTGAGATTGCAAAATCCCTATGTCTTCATCCAAATAGGATGTTGTTTACATGCTCTGATTTCTGAGAGTTTGATGTTATAACCCTATATGCAAAACCTGTCCTAGTTACAATATTGTCACCATGACCGGAAAAAAAAGAAACAACAGATCTTAAATACTTCCCTCATCCCGTCCACCCCTTTCCCTCCAGGCTTACATTAGAATCTCCCTCTGACATCTGGATGTGCAGTCACAGACTGGGATTGCCTGTGGTAGCTATGGAGCAGCTCCTCTCCTCCCACATCTTATACACATCATTTTCTCTCACTGCAGATAATTGCATCACCCTTCCTGTCACTAGGCTCACAGTTGTAGTGTCACATTTGACTCGTTTTCCACACACACACAAATGTTCTTGCTACAATTTGCCAGGATTTTTTTTCCCTCTGTAATATCTTGATTTCTTTCACTTGCCCTTTCCTTTTTGCCAAGACTTCTCTCCATGCCCTTATCATCTTCGGCTTTCATTATTACATCCTCCAACCGAGCAGCTCCAGCTCTTACATTGTGCTCCTGGAGTTTAAAACCCAACATCATGCCACGTCATCTGAGTAGAGCTATCCATGAACCCTCTTCTCAATGCCTTTTTTGGTTCCCAGTTCATTTAAAGGTCAATTCTGCCTCTTCTTGCAAGGCAAAGGCAACAGATTTTACCAGCTCAACTGATGTACCTTGAAAGGCCTGCGACAGGGCTTGCATGCCTGAAAGTTCATGTTTTTCCTACCTGTATCTGACAATCCAACAACTATAGAAATAGTTACTAACCTCTTTGATGAGGAATCAGAGATGTAGTCAATGCTTTACGCTTCCATTGTATCATACAGGAAAATATCAGTATGGAAAAATGAATGATTTCATTTATATATGTGTGTGTGTGTGTGTGTACACATACACATATATATACACATACATATATATATATATATATGTATGAAATCATGATATGTATTTGTTATATATGTGTATGTAACACTATTTTCAATTCTAAAATCCCAGTGCAGCTTGGAAATGCAAGAAACACAATATTAAGAGCAGCAAAGTTATGGATAGCTTTAGGTGAGCCTACTACATTTTTGCAGTTTTGTACATTTTGTAGTGTTTTAGTACTATGTTCTCAGAAGGAATTCAGCTCAGGTTTGATTCTGGTAAAGCCTGGAAAATAAAGGCAATTGTTCAACAAGGGAAAATGTTTATACTGGATGTATGCAAAAAGGATTTTTTGAATGATTTTTATTATTTCTGCGTTGAGTTTTTTAATTTGTAACTTGGACAGATATCTAGCAGTCCCTGAAAACCAGCCACCTGCAATGTTTCGGCTTGTAAAGCTCAAATGTGCTGCATTTGTCTTTGCATCAAAATGCATTCAAGAGCTTTTGCCCAATTTTCCCAGCCAATCTCATTCTCTGTCTGTGACAAACCATGGGAAATTTCAAGCAACAGTGAGGATATTTTTGAAAGCTAAAACCCTGTAAAGAAAGGGTGTTTATAAATGGAAATTTTCATATATTCTTAATAATAGGTTTTGCTACCATTGCAACTCCATGCACATACATAGAACTATAGCCAGTTCTGAGGCAGAGTATATTGGCTACTTAACAGCACACAGCATCATTACAGGGCAGAATAGGAAGGAAAGGAGACTGCCTTCTCCAAGGAAAAATGCGAAGCAGTTCAAGGCTGACAGCACGCAAAGCGTCCGGCTGTAACACAGCAAGGTTCCCATTAGCAGCCACAGCTGCAGAGCCAGGCAGGCAGAGTGCTGCAGGGCAACTGTGCGGGTAAAGTGGGGCAAGGCTGGGGCTATTCTTCGCTCCATCACTTCCAAAGCTATACAGGGCAAACTAAAGCTGATACCAGGGGTGCATGTGGTATCTTCTATCATTAGCCCCCTCTCCTTCACTGAGTGACTGTCAGGGAGGACTGCAGAGAGCAATCAAGCAGTAAAGGCTGAAAAAGTCAAAATAGGAACCTGGTATTGGTTTGGATGGGACTTCTCTACCTGCTGCTCAGTGGCCACTCCATCTCACCCCCTCCACTTCATTGTCTCCTCCTTAGTGCTACCCCATACCTGCTACTCTCATCCTTTTCTTCCCTGCCAATCTATGTCTGCATTTCTTTTTCTATTTATTTATATACCTCCTGACTAAATTCACCTCCCCAAAATTGGTACTCTCAGGCATTTTACTGCTGTAGCTTTCGTCATTGCTAATGTGTTGTGCTATATCTCTTCCTTCATGCTCATTGTGGCAGGGATGGTCTACAAGGCAGTGTTTGTACCATTTTTACTGCAGTAAGACCCCTTTATTATCTGATTCTTAGCAACAGCTGTAGTAAACATGATTATTAATAATAAGATGAGGAGAGCTGGTATAATGGTTCTGCCTTGTAGGGAGGGGGGAATATTCTTTAATAACTATAAGATCAATTTCCATTTTTCATCAGCTCTTTTACTGTATTCTTCACCCCAGTCTTTGAATGGTTTCCAGTGGCACATAAAGTGATGGGGCTTAATATCAGTCATATGTGGTTTGTTCTTTTATCCTCTCCCCAGGGAGAGAATTATATATGCAACATACTGGTTATGTTGCTAGGGTTTTGTTTGTTTTTAACATATGCACTGCTGCATGTGTTGGAGAAGGCCACATCAAAGAAGGGGCATCACATTTGGATTGGAAGGTGATGAGATTTATGATGGTCCCTTGTTCCAATGGGATGTGTGCTATTGCCCCAGCTTAACCCTTGAAGACCCTGTTTGCTGCCTCAATGAGCTTTACCTTGTAGTAGAAAGCTCATGTGAGCCTGAGAAGAAGAGCTGTGGACGCTTTGGTCTTAAAATTACCCAATTGAGTCAGAAAGTACTGCCACTAGCAGAGCAACCCCTACCACTGTGCTGGGTCAGAGCTGCTACAATGGCACCTGCTGATGTACCAAAACAACTGTCCCCTGTGGCATGGTAGCCATGTTTGCTGGTATAACCCTACAGCCTGTAACCTCGGCCTTTAAATCTGTACTGAGGCATGTGAAAAGATGTGCTAATTTTCCTAAGGTGCTGTCTATGGAGAGATTCCCCTAGAGGAATAATGAGCACTTTTGAAAAGCCAGCCTTTCTTTAGGGCATGTCGACATGGGTGAGTAAAAGCAGATGCCTGTGAGTACTGCCTGTGCTCCCTGCTGCTGTATTCTTCGCCAGCACCAGATCCCCCCAAATCACCAGTGTATTTGCTCTTGGAAGGATAGAACTGATTCAAAATGCCTTCAAAAGGCCCTGTGCTACCCTGGGCAGCTCATGAAACTTCATTCCTTCCTCTTGAAGTCATCTCAGGTTTAACACTCAAAACCAGAGACACTCAGTATTACTGGTATCATTTTTTGAGAGTGATGGCAAACTTTCACGCCTGATTTGGAAAACCTTTAGCAATATGCATAAGTATGAAATACTAAGAGTTTACCACATAGCTCTGAAATTTTTCTTCCTAACCCAGACACTGGCTCTGAGCCTCACTTCATCACCTGGTACCAAATGGACTCAGCTCAGAAACAGGGACCTGGAGCAGAAAGAAATGTTCATGTCCGTGTCAGACCACAATTTATCCACCATTCACACTTCATTTCTCACAGTTTTTTCATGGATAAATAGCAAATACTAGTTTCACCTCCAGTCGGGTTTACTACTAATGCAGGAATCACAAGTGTGAGTTTGGGAGATCATTAACATTAACAGCTTTGTGCTTATCTGGGAGAAGGCCACATCAAAGGGCACTTTTCATTTGAAACAGAAGATGGGAAGACTTGTTTGACCCCAAATATGACTGAACACCATTGTATTTTTAATATGATATCCTCAGGTTATATTAAATATCCTAGGCTAAAATAAATATGCTGGGGTTAATAAAATATCCTAGGATAATATAAATATTCTTAGTTACAAAGAAGATGGAAACAGAATCTCCTCAGTGGTGCTCAGTGACAGGATGAGAGGCAATAGGCACAAATTCAAGCACAAAAAATCCTGTCTGAACATAAGAGAAAACTTTTTTACTATGAGATTGCTTGAACACTGGAACAGGTTGTCCAGTTAAGTTGTGGAATGTCCACTCTTAGAGATATTCTTAGAGATACTCTTAGAGATATTCCAACTCAGCATGGTCCTGGGCAACCTGCTCTATCTGATCCTGCTGGAGCAGGGGTATTGAACAAGATGATCTTCAGAGGTCCCTGCCAACCTCCACTATTCTGTCATTCTGTATTTTCCTGAGGCAGGGAAATACCACTATACCCATTTTCAATGGAAGAAGAAGGGGCTTAAGTGACTTGCCTAAAATCATGCAGGACATGTGTGGCAGAAGGAGATACTGAATCCTTGGCTAACATCAGACTTTCCTTCCAAGCTTTTAGAGTCAACAGCTATATCCAGCCACTTTCATTTATTTCTCTAGAAACGATCATGCCAAAACCTCTGCTAAATTAGAGAGTGAGACTAAAGGAGAGCTCTCAGTGGATTGCTTTTTTCCATAAATGGAAATATCACAAATCATTCTGGGAAAACAGGTCTTTCTGTTCTCTTCCCTCTTTGTCTGCTTCTTTCCTTCTGGACATCTCTTCCTCTACCTCTGGCTCCCTGTTTTCAGATGTACAGTCCTGACCATTTAAAAGTGTTCCTACTCTGCAGGAAGGGAGTAGCTTTTTATTCTTTGGAACTTACTATTATCTGATGAATTGCACTCTGCAGGCAAGCAAGTCTTCTAAAAAAGACAGGGCTGCACAAAGCGATACAAAAATAAACCATATCACCAACAATACTGAGCCAGATTCTCATCGGGGGTAACTCAGTCTGACTCTCACTGCAGCAGAGCTGACTGCTGCCAGCTGTCCTGGATAGACAGCATGTACCCAAATGATGACCTGGCCACATAGGAGGAGGACTCTTTGAGGGCTGAACATGCAGTTAACATTGATTTTCATATATCTTAGACATTTAGACCCTCTTGGCAGTCTGGCAGGTTACAGCCTAATGTGCTGTCTCTGCTCTTAATGTCCCAGCCGGGCAACTTCTGTCCTTGTCCAGGCATTGTGGGATGCCTGTTGTGCCAGTCCTAGATGCTCTGGATGGTATTTTCCAAAGCTTTGGCAGGCAACAAGCAGACAATGGGGATCTCATCCAGGGACTCACAAGAATACCCAGGGGGATTGGAGACTGCTCTGTGACTGTGCCATAGCGTTAGAAGGCTAAGCAAGGGGCAAGAAGGAGGAGGGGCCATGCAGGACAGGGGCTAGGAATATTTTTCATGGACCTCTCCAGCCTCTCTGTCCTGTGTCAAGCCAGACACTTGCTTTGCAGCCTGCGTGTCTAAAAGCAGACTGTACAAAGGATCCCCAAACAGACTTGTCAGGGAGAGTGAAGTGACTGAGATAAACGAGACTGAGAAACAGGAGGAAGATCTGGTGGATGAGCATGAAAAAGAGGGTGAGGGGAGAGCTGGAACTGCACTGGGAGCTGGAAGAAGGGGGAGAAGGTGGAAGTGCTCAGGGCTCCTGAAGAGGCTCACATGGGAAGTTTGAGAACTCAACACCTGCCCATTTGGGGGTTTGCTGCATAAAATGGCTCAAGTGAAGAATGGGAAGGGCAAAGGGACATGAGTACAGAGGAGACATTGGTCTTACCCCCCTAGCAGGGTCTCAAAGCCCTACATGTCCATCCAAATAACAATTTGCTCTTTCTCAGGCTTTCAGGAGTATTAGCAGTAGTGTGTGGCACATGTCTCTTCCTTCCCTGACTCTGCAAACTGCACGTGTGGAATGAGAAAAGGCTGTTTTATTCGTCCTTGTAAATGCTGCTGAGCTGTTCCATCCCCCTCCCCATGTGTAGCTGAGGCGCTTCCACCAGCACAGGTGCCAGGGAGGCTGTTGAACCATCTCAGCAGGCCACAGATGTCCATGAGAGGATTGTTGAGTGACCCTGGAGCAAGAAGTGACATCTAGGCCTTCCCCACACTGAGCTGTTTTCTGAACCATTGCCATCCATCACTCACCTATTCCGTGCATTTTGTACAGCCTCTGATATTAGTGCACTGATACCATGTCCTCTTTAACACATCCCTGTACCGCGTAAGGCAGAGCAGTGCAGTTAACCCCATTTTGCAGAGTGAGACTCTAAGGCACAGAGATAAGTGGTTTTAATAGCATGCCTGTGGCAGAGCAGAAACTGAACCTTGTTCTATGTTCCCAGTTAGCAGGTTAATGACCTGAATGCTTCATCCTTTCTCCATCACCCAGATGAGCCAGGAGTCATTGAAGGAGAGAGTGGTAGCACAACTTAACAATCAGTGTCCAGAATCATGGTCTCCTGTACTGAGTACAGACAAAGCAGTGACTAAAGTGGGACCAACACTGACCACCTCCCTTCATGAACACCAACAGGGTTGAATCAGGGACAGGGATCAGTGTGGTGCAGTGTGGCAGTCTGCAGTGAAGGGCAGCTTCTCAAGGCTGTAGCACTTCAGTCAAGCCAGGGTTAGATACCCTGATGGCCAAGGACCCTGCTGAGCCAGATCAGTGACACCTTTGGAAACTGAGCACCAGAGGCAGGTTTTCAAAGAGCACATGCTGTCTGGACTCCCAGCACTGTCCCATCACCTTGTCTAAATGTCTGAACCCCAAGCTAGCCATCCCACACAAGTCCATATAAAAAACACACTGCACAAAACAGCATTTTTCCCAAGTATCTCGTTTCTTCTCATAGGGATTAATCAGGCTAAAATACAGCAAGGAATCGGGCAGAGGAAGAGGGAGAAGAGAGAAAGCTGGTAAAACATGGCACAGAGCAAGGGGGGTTCCTTTCCCACAGGGCCAAATACAGCATCTCTTCCTTCCTTGCCTGATTCCATCCAGAGGGCTCTGGTTGTGCTCCATGTGCCTTGCTCAGGAGATACATGCTGGCTCTGCCTGTTCCCCCAGCATATGCTGGAAGGAACTCAGCACTCTGCACTCAGGGGGATAGCTTGAATCTGATGACCAGGGAGCTGAAATCTGAGACTTGAGGTTTTCCTGATAGCTGCGCTGAGATGCCTCAAAGGGCAGCAGTGTTCATGTGCTAGAGTGAGCTAGCAGGTTGTGATGGGCAGGCTGTTTAACACCAAGGTAAAGGCTGTAAAGGCTGCTGTGGGTCAGCACAGGAAAATAGTTTTCCACTGGCGGTGGGCTGAAAGTTGCTCTTCCAAAGTCTGAGAAAGCAGATGACTGTACAGCAGTGACCCACAGTCAAAAGAACAGGGTGATGAGATGCATATCTGTCATGGGCACCTAACCCCAGGCAGTCAAGGGTAAGGAAGAGAAAGGACCCCCTACATGTTATGTCTGCCTTCCTTGCAGGTATTTAAGTTGGCAAGTTGCAGGGTGGGAGTGTGGCAAGGGAATTTGCTCAGCTACAAAGCTTTCCTTCCAGAATAGTCATGACTGAGAAGCAGGCAGTTCTTGAACATGGTAACTGGATTGGGAAGGGTGTTTAATGACTTCCTTTCATATGCCACAGATTCAGTGGGGGAATAACACTTCAGAGGTACATAGAGAGACTTTGTTCCTACTTCCTCCTCCTATTACTTAACTCTTACATACACATGCACTCCTCTGTGCTGTATCTAGCCTCTTCATGGAAGCTCTTTGAACTACTAGTTAAAGATGACAAGTATCTCAGAAATATCCGTTGCAAGCAGACAGGATGCAGAAGGAGGAGAGCATGGGGGCTGATCCAGAGGAACTCAGCAACCGTTGTTCCACAGTCATCTGCTCAGCGCTGCCTCCAAAAGCATCCCAAACCTTCTCCAGCAAGGTTTGGCCTCAAGAAAAACTCAGGGAAAATCTTTTTTGCTCAGTTCTTCTTCCAGATGTCCCAAAATACCTGGAAGATAACTGGAATTCATCAGAATAAATCTTCCAAAACATTACTCAGAGACCTGATATAGTGCCTGAAAGTCTCAGCCTGGGAAGGGTTGGTCTGGAGGAGCTCTGGGTTCCTCACAATCAACCCTTCCTGGTGGCAATAGCTGCAACTGTGCTGGCTATGTTGTCCCCACACCCTGCTTGTCAGGCTGGTCCGGTGCCAGGGTCCAGGCCCAGGGTGGCAGCCTGATTTCCAGGTGGCCATAGCACTTGTCCCTCTCCGGACTCAGGCTGCAAACTCCCCTGCTGAGGGCTCAGTCAGCCTGGGACTGATGGGAGCAGGCCTGTCACGGAAAAGGCACAGTTCTTCAGAGGGAGAGCCTCTCTTCCCTAGTCTCTTGCTCAAATGCCACTTTGGTGACTGAGCTCCAGTTAGGGGACCCACAGGATAACCATGCCCAGCCACACACCTCATGAAGATCCTGCATCCCTCCTTTCCAGCCAGACTATGCCAATCGATTCTGTGCTAACAGCCTGTCAGTGCAAGAGTCAAGAGGGAAATGTAAGGAACAGTGGGAGAAAAAGGTTGGAGATTTCCCAGGAGGTATAATGAAGTTGCCTTCCACATGGCCACCCCTGTACCAGCATAAATGTTGTGATACCTCAAGATATTAGTCAACCAGGGACCATGATGTCTGGATGATGCCCATGGATTACCCCTCTGGAGTGGCATTTCTGAATTCAAGGAGAGAGAGATATGAACAACAGAAAAAAGAGCCTGGTAAAAACCCAAGATAATGAGAGACTGAAAAGGTTTCTCTGACTTCCTGCTGGGATAGCTTTGCTGGTCATGGAGTGTGTGAAAGAGGGTACCCCAAGACTAAAGCAGAGACATGGGCAGAAGACATGCAAACCAGCCTGATGAAACAGAGATTTACCAGAGGAGCTTCTCTCACTCATGATGGATGATTTTGCTCCCACAGTGCAAAGGGGTGTTTTGCTGCAGAGCTGCATCCACACACTTGTGCCAAGCTTTGTGTAGACTTAGTATCTGAGAGGACACACGAGGAGGCCTGATAAAGGTGTATAAAACAAGCAGTTGTACAGAGAAAGTAGATTAGAAGCTTTTGTACTTCCCTCATAAAACCAGAACAATGGAATATATCTCAGCAGTGAAATGAATAGGTAGCAAATTCACAGCTGAGAATAACAAATACTTTCCCACACAAACATAATCAACCCACCATATACAGCACTGCTGGAACTCACTGAGGCCACATCAGGTGAAATTCAAGTGGAGAGTGGGTGTTTCTATAAATATACAAATATCCAAAGTTACTCCAGCAGATATTAACAGAAGGGATATTAAACCTCATGCTTTGTAGCTTAACCCAGTCTCTAACCACTGTTCTCATCCCAGCCTCCCTCAGAGGTGGACAGTGATCTCCTGTCTGCTGCAGAAGTCATATCTGCCAGCCGAAGCCTTTGGTGCTGTCCACTGTTGAACAAGGGACGCTGAACTAGGTGGATGTCAGGTTGGATCCAGATGGTGCTTCCCACGTTCCTGTGCAAAGGAGAGGTAGATGCATGTGCATATGAGGAGAGTACCAGGACATTTAATGGGCATCCATATGTGAGTGTGTGTGCTGCCTGGGAAAAAGGAAGGGAGGGCATAAAGAATGAAGCAGAGGGCAGTTGTTTCCTCAGGTTGGTTTCTGGTGTTCTCATTTGTTCTTTTTTCTCTTGTTCCATAGGGAATTTTAAAGGTCTGTGTAAGCAAATCGATCACTTCCCTGAAGATGCAGATTATGAAGCCGATACAGCAGAATATTTCCTCCGTAAGTCTGCAGGTTCTTTTCCTTGCCACTGCTCATAGGTGCTAGTGTCAGGTGCCTTTTGCTCTCTGAAGATGACAGAATTAAGATTCTGGGCCCCTTGAGGCTTAGCAGGCCAGAGAAGGCAACCACTGGGAGAGCTGGGAAGAGACCTTCCAGGGCTTCTGAACATCTGTCTCAGACCCTCTTTATCTCCCACAGATGACACCATTCTCACCTCTCTGAGACCATGTCCATGAGACAGTGCAAATTTCAAACTCATAGTGACAACAAATGGGCTTTTTAATGAATGGCAATTAATTGTTATATAAATCCAGAGTCTTTTAGCCCAAATCTGCTGGAGAGCTCCTGAGTGTAGCTCTGAACCTGACAAAGGTACTATCTAAAATCCCCTCTCTAAAGGGCAAGACACATGGGGACATGGGGTGAGTTGTAGGGTATTCCTCCTACTCTGGCACAGGTCATTGTTCCAGTCAGCTTTGCAGCCAGAGCCCTGGAAGCAGGACCACCACCATTCCCCTCCACACCACTGTATCAAATGCAGGTATCCTCTGGGTCCAGATCACCAGCCTCTGACACTGTCACCCCCAGACGGCAGGCCCAAGGTGTGAGCCTGTTCCTACAGCAGGCCAGCTCACTATAGTGGCAATGCTTAGCAGTCCTGTTGGCTGCCTTTGACAAAATAAGTGCAGGACTGGCGTAGCTGAAGCAGTGTGTGTGTGCGTCTAGAACAGAAGAAATTTATACTTCCTTAGCTCATACTCTATAGTTGCATCAAATTTAAGAAATTAGCTGATAGAATGGGCTGTCTGAGGGGCACCTACCTCTGCATCCTGTCACCTTTCCCCAAACAACACTTGCCTACAGAGGTTGTGGATCTGAGGTTTAAAGCTTGGAGTGGTGGGAATGGGATGTAGAAGAAAAGACAGTCTGAGCCCTTTAGAGAAAAGACCAAATGCTTACCCAGGGCCCCTGGAAGACATGCTGTACCTCAAGCTTACTATGTCTCTATAAGGAAACCTAATCTGAGATCAGAGTTCAGCCTGGGACACGCGGGTGAAGACACTACGTGTGCATGGGGACAATGGAGGCAGTCTACTAGCAGGGCAGATCTATATTACATGTTACCCTAACTGGTCACCAGCGAGCATCTCCACCTGCCACAGAAGCAGGACCTTGCTCTTCCTTTAGCACAGCTAAACAGGAATCGCTTCTCCTCATAAGCCCCCACATTGCTATCCTTTGCTTCCTCCAAAAACATCTCTTTTGACATCATGAGAAGAGCTCTTTGCCCTTCAAGAGTCTGAGATAAGAGTTTTTGACTCCCCAAAGTTAAGAATCAGGGGTCTCCAGGGCCCAGAGACTTTCAGAATTGCTCCTTGTCATCTGGATGTGCTCAAAGCTGGATGTGGAGGGGCCCAGCCCTCCAGCAGAGAAGAGAGAGATAATTTAGGCTCTGTGAAGCTCATTTGTATGTGTAAAGAGGCAGACTTTACACAACTTCCTCTTGGTTTCTCAAACAGTTCCTCACCCACTGTTATTTTAAATAACCCCAGGGAGATTGTTTCTTTTAAATGCCTTTCTACAGAACTGGTCTCATAATCCTTATATGGCCCTTGAATGGCAGAGCTGAAAACTTGTGTTTGATCCATTTTGGCACAGGCTGCCTCTGAGGGCAAATAAGCTCTTGCACAATTGTTTGGGAGTGAGGAAGCCACTAGCATTAACTGAAATTCAGAAAGAAGGATTTTGCGGGGGAAAAACATGTCAAGAACTATGAATCTGTTCCCTCAGATGGAACAAGATCAGAAGATAAAATATGGCTCAATGTTAGGACCTGACAGTGTCCCCAGGGTAGAACCCCGTTTAAGAAAGAACTAGGTTTAATGGCAGATTGTCCAGCAATAAAGGACTACTTGGGTCCCTCACAAGGGAAGGAGGACTTCCGCTGGCTTAGATCTGACTGGAGAGGGACTCTACTGGACAGCTTCTTCCCAAGACTTTTGTCAAAGTGGAGTTCCTGGGAACTCTGTGTGGGTGACACCTGATGGTACTGGCAAGAGTGGTTAGGAAGTTGTTTATTCTTGTCAGATTAGGTGATTCCCTGGGCTAGGGAACCAAGATGACAGGATGCAGCAGTGTCCATAGCCTGGCCAGAAGGGCTCAAAGTTCATTTCTGCCAGTCTTTCACATACAAGGTCTTAGGTTTCTTGAAATCAAATAACTGGTGTCAAAGAAGAAGCAGAACCATCACTGTATTTCTTTGGTAGGAGACACTGAATTTAGAAGGTAGACAGATGATATAAAGGAGCATCCAAACAGCATAGTGAATGCCCTTTTCTTTAGATCAAAGGTTCTGGATCTCAGAAGACTAGATGAGATTCTGCAATGCCCCTCTCTTTCCCAGGAACATGCTTGCATGTTCCTTCTGAGAGGCAGAAGACAGGGGCTGAGCGAGGTTGCTGTCCTTACACTTCACATAATGCCTTTAGCTCCCCATGTCAACCTGCAAATTTGTATCCTCCCAACAGATGTGAATTACAGAATAAAGGCCTGGCCAAAAGTAGTGTGGTCAGGGTGGAGTTGTGGGACTGAGCATCCCTCTACAAACCCTTTGAACAGAGGACGTCTGCTTGATATTTACTTACTGCCATTTAGCTTCTTGTCAAATCCTCCTTTGCTTTCCAGAAGCTATTAAAATGGTTATTATCACTATTCCATTCCCTGAACCACAGCCAAGCAGAACTGGAAAGCAAGTGAGGTTTCACCCTACTTTTTGCATTACCCAGGCACAGGCAGTGGGCTAGAGCCCCTCCTAAAGCACCAATTGCTTGTGCCTGGTAGCACCCCAATGCCAGCAGGGCCTATGAAGCATGGTCTCAGCTTGCTTAGGGAAAAGCCCTGCATTTGCTTCAGTAGGGCTCATTCTTGTAGGAAAGGAGGGATTTGCTTTCATCCCTCTCCAAATCTTTGCTCCACAAGCAGAATTGTACCAGCCCATCTGATACCTTTCTTTATCAAGCAAGGCTTCATTTCACACTTTAATGGCTTATTTTCTCCCGGGAAGGGAGGAAGGAAGGCCTTCCTAGCAAAATATACAAATATTGGCAACACAGACTCATGCAGACCATTGGTATCTGCTGAACATCATGAGAGCAGTGTGTGTGTTTGTGTGTGTGTGTGTGTGCACGCATGTATGTGTGTCTGCACATATACACAATCACTGCCTTTCACTGCATAAATATGCGAGAGTTCCCCCAGAAGCTTTTGTGTATGTTTTGCATGCATGTATGAGCATATATGTGCATCTATGCCATTGCCCTCTGCTGGCTGAGCTCTTCCAGTATCAACTGATGCGGGTGTGTGAGCTGGCACATACAAACAGATCACTGTCCTCTGGAAGGAGCCGTCGTTTAATCACTAGGATAAGGCCTGTGTTTTTGGAGCTCAGGGCTAGGAGTTTTACTTCTCAGTCCTCACTGCAGTCACTGAGCAGTGCATTGCATGAGGAGCTGTTTCCCAGCCCTAAAAATCTCTCCTTGAGAGGCTAGTGTCCTTTCGGGATGATTCAAGATTGATCAGCTCAGCAGGAATCATTTGGGTTGCTGCTCTTTGAAGACTGGGCTCAAGTGGCGTTGCACTGCGGGAGGAGAGACCAGATTGTGTCTGGGCTATAGTCCCACCAAAAGTATGAGAAAAAGAAGAAGAGAGTGTGAGACAGACAGGTAGTGAGGGGAGGGTCCAAGCTTAGCCAGGTCTCCCACTGGTCCCTCAGCCCCCTCCATCTCCCCTGCTCCAGGTCACCAGCTTCATGATAGTTTCAGCACCTATCTAACGCATGGGAGAGCTGCTTGTGACCGCTCTTTTTCTGACACACTTTATTTATCTCTCTTTCTCTCCGCCCCCCTCTGTCTCTTTATTCCTCCTTGAATTATTTTCTCCCCCCCTATGCTTCTCTCTGTCTCTCTCCTTCTCCCCCACCCACAAAACATGCTTTTGTTTCCTGGCCATCTCCCTTCCCTCCCCTGCTGTGCTCCCTCACTCTGGTGCTGTTGCCATGCCCCTGTTTCCTCTCTCTCACATGTGTGCTGTTATTTCTACCCCCTCCCTCTCTCCTTCACAGGGGCTGTTAGAGCCTCTAGTATTTTTCCGATCCTGAGCGTGATTCTGCTTTTCATGGGTGGACTCTGCATTGCAGCCAGCGAGTTCTACAAAACCCGACACAACATCATCCTTAGTGCCGGCATCTTCTTCGTGTCCGCAGGTAAAGGGACAAATGTGGCCCACAGATGCAGGAGAGGCAGAACCCAGGCAATGTGCTCCGGTGAAGAAGAGGGTGGCGGGCTGCCCAGTTCAGCTGCCCTATAGTGGCATGTCTGCATAGGCACAAGGTGTTTTTTTCCAACCTTGATGAGCCTTATTCCAGGTGAAAGCAACCCTGATGAGGAAGCCTCCTTCAGATAGGAAACCCAATGCCAGTCTGCCTGCTCTCCTGGCAGAGGCAGGCAGCAGTGTCCTGTAGGCAGGGGCTTTCCTTCTGGTTGGAGACTGCTGAGGGGAGCAGAGCAGAGCCTGAACCTCCTCCTGCACCGCTGGAGGGAGAGGGTTTCCCTGTGGCAGTGGACTTTGAGGGATCAGTGTGGGAGCGAGGTCCAGGGACACAGTGGGCATGGGAGGAGGGGCTTGCCTGGGGTTCCCAAGGACAGCTGTAGGAAAGCCAACCACACAGGGGGTGGGCTGGCAGCCCTCTTGTCGCCCCCCTCCTGGGGCTACTCCCACAAGCAGAGGGAGCAGGGGCTCAACCCCAGAGCTGCCGCAGTGCTTTCCCCTCCTGAGAGTGTCCTATCTCTCCCCCGCCACCCGTCTCGCAGGTCTGAGTAATATAATTGGCATCATCGTATACATATCAGCCAATGCTGGAGACCCCTCGAAGAGTGACTCCAAGAAGAACAGTTACTCCTATGGCTGGTCCTTCTATTTTGGGGCCCTGTCTTTCATTATAGCCGAGATGGTAGGAGTGCTGGCTGTCCACATGTTCATAGACCGGCACAAACAGCTGCGTGCCAATGCTCGTGCCACGGACTACCTCCAGTCCTCTGCCATCACCCGCATCCCCAGCTACCGGTACCGCTATCAGAGACGCAGCCGCTCTAGCTCCCGTTCTACTGAGCCTTCACACTCCAGGGATGCCTCTCCCGTCGGGATCAAAGGGTTCAACACCCTCCCATCAACAGAGATCTCGATGTACACCCTGACCAGGGACCCGCTGAAGGCTACCACCACTCCCACTGCTACCTACAACTCCGACAGGGATAACAGTTTCCTCCAGGTTCACAACTGTATCCAGAAAGAGAACAAGGACTCTATCCACACAAACACAGCCAACCGCCGGACCACCCCGGTATGAAGCCTTCGCCAGGAGCTGAAAATGGGGAAGGAGCAGGCAGGAGGACGGGGGGCGGGCAGGGGTGGGAAGGGTGGAAGAGGGCAGGGGGCAGAGGAGGTGGGAAGGAGGAGGTGAAAGTGCCCCTGGGGAGGAACCTTCCAAACGCAAAAAAATAAAGCAACCAACAAACAAACAAGCAAACAAACAAGCAAACAAACAAAAACAAACAAACAAAGGAAACACAAGGAAAGATACAACAATGAAAAAATCTTTAAAAAAAAGAAAAAGAAAAAGAAAAAAGAAAAAAAAAGAAAAACTTTAAAACTGAGAGAGATTTAAAAATAGAAAATAAATTTAAAAGAAAATGCATGATTTCCCATGTACCATTATTTTAACATTTAATAAAAACAGATTTAAAAAAAAATAAAAGGGAACCAAGAAATAACAACAATAAATCAAGTGGGAGGAAGAGGAGGCAGCTCTTTGGATTTTGGGGGGTTTTATTCTTTAATTTTATGTTTTGTTTCCCACTTACTTTTAACCCAGCATAAACTCACAGACTCCTTGGGGGACAGGAGTTGGGGGTTTGATTAGCAGTGACTTCTGTGTCCTTGGGCAGTCCGAGGGTTAAAGAAGATCTCAGTGCCGGTGTTAATCATGACCTGCTCAGTTACCCCACATCCCAGGATCCATGGGGATTTGCTTGTCTCTTGTGAGTCCTTGGGGGTTAACAGTGACTCCTGTCCTTAGGGAGCTCAGGAGCTGATGCTGAGTCACTGGTCCACACTGTTCCCAGGGGGTTCCTGGTGACCCAGCCAGACTTCCCAGGCCATGGGGATCCTGGGGTTAACAGTGACAGTGCAAAAAGCAAACAAACAAATTAAAAAAAAACAGACAAAAAAAAGGTTTCTTTAAAAAGTAGCAATTTTTTAATAAAACAACAACTATAAATAAATGTAAATATAATAAGTGGATTTACTTGCAAGAAAAACAGAGAGTATTTTTTCTTTTCATTTTTGTTTTCTCCAGCTTTAAACTGTGAAAAAAAGTGGGAAACGGGGTGGGAGGGAGGTGCATACAGATCCGCAAAGGGAGGGGGGGGCTTGTAAAGAGAAATCAGGACTTGAATCCATTCAGCAAAAACAAAAAAAGCACTAAGACCTCAGAGAGCATCTGCTTGGGAGGAGGGGAAATGCTCCCCTCAGCACCAAGGGCTTCGGGCTAGGCAAACATCTCTTCCTGAAAAGAGGAAGATGCTGCTACAGTGGGGATGGGAGACCAAAACCAAGGGTAGTCTGCTGATGAGGAGACTGGCACTCACACACACACATGCACACACACACACACACATATGCACACACACGCACACTCTCCTGTGAATGCTCTAGATGCTCCCTGGGGCAGCCACATCCTGACTGGTCCTGGCCCATCAGGGCGCTCCTTGGGCTGCCTCAGATTTGCCCGGTTCAGTCAGGTCTTGCCAGCCGGGCTGCAGCTACGCAGGGGGGCACGGCAAGGGCTCACCCGGCCGCCCCCTGAAATCCATCCTGTCCCCCCAGCAGGTACATGCAGCCTGCGCTGACGCAGACCCGCACGGGAGCCGGCCATCCACTGCTTTGCCTTTGCGTGTATTTACCTTCCCGGCCCCGGTCCTGAATAGCTGCAGCGAGCCCCCAGCTCTGCCTCCATCGCTGGCCCTTCGCACCCCCTTGGCCCGGGGCCATGCCCAGCAGAGGCACGAAGCCGCCGGGCTCCTCCACACCCGCTCCGTTGCCTCCTCATCCCCGCCTGAGTCTCTCCTGCTGTGGGTTTAATCCCCTTAAGGCCTGATTTAAAGCAGCAAGGGGGAAGTCAGGCCCCTGCCATTGGGACCCCCAGCTGCAAACTTGCCCCGACACCCCACTGTGAGCCCCCTCCCTCCGGCAATGCGGGGAGCCAGCCTGGCACCCAGCGCCGTTGCCTTGCCCGGGGGAAGGAGGTGTCGGGGTCCCAGAAACTACTGTTAATTCAGCTCTGTGTTGGATGCTGCTACAGGGACATGGAGAGGGCAATGGGGAGTGAACAGCAAAGGCAGGGGAGAGGGGTATCAGCGTGCCTCTGTGACACTCAGCAAGCCACCAGCTGGCACAGGGCAAGGACAGGCCCCCAGGGTAGCTCTCAGCAGTGCCACCATTGTCAGCCACGCACCTGGGCGGGTGTGAGGCTGAGGGTCTGCAGGATGAGGCCACCAAGCCGTTCAGCAGCTCAGACCCACTTTTTCAACTTTTTCCATTCCAGTTTCTGCTGTTCCAGTTTTATGAGCCTCGAAGTCCCACAGTTCGGGTCCCATTGGAGTTTCCGCTCTGTTCCTTAAAGCATCCTGACCCTTCCCACCCCCAAATATTGCTGCTCTAACCTGCTTTCCCCCTCAGGCACAGGCAAGCAAGTTCCCCTCCAGGGCAGGGCTGGGGAGAAGACGTGGGAGATCTGAAGGGCTGAAAGGGTTCCTTGGGCTCTAGGTGGGCACAGAGTTGAGCACTGGCATAGCAGCACAAGGAAAGATGAGATGGGGCGTCCAAGAGGCCTGGCTCAGCATGCATTGGCTGTCCAGACTCCCTGCTGATATCTCATTCCCTGCCCTCCTGCGAATCCCCCCGCTCCAGTCCCCAACCCTTAAAAAAAAAAATCAAAGATTCAAAAGAAAATCTCCCAATCCCCAGGAATGAGTTAAAATTGGTTTCCCAAACTCCAGCATAGACAGAGCATGGTATTTTGGTTTAAATCCAAACCTGCTCTTGAGAATTCAACGTCTCGCGGAGCTCGTGAGCATTCACGGGGCGAAGTGCAAAGCCAAGTGAGCCCCCAAGTGTGATAGCGGGTATGTCAGAGAGGGAAGGAGAGAGCGCGAGAGAGTGCGCAAGAGACTAGGAGGACGAGGGCTGGCGGGGAAGCTTTTTTCCAAGGATATTGCTCATCTCCAGCTCAAACCAGTACAAGAAACCAACCTCCATTTTCTTTATTCTGTGTTTTTTTTCAGACTGTTAAAAAGAAAAAAATTTTAAAAACAGAAAATTACAAAAAAAAATCCTGGTACATGAAATAAAGATTTTTTTTTATAACTTGGTCCTTGTTTATGTGGACTTATTGGGGGATCTTAAAGAGATGAATGCCCCAAAGTGCTGGAGGAGTACCTGGAAAACCAACAACAAAGTAGAGTGTTGCAGACAGTTTTGTCTTTTTTGGAGATTCAGATGATGTTCTTGCTTCAGCTGCTCTTCTCAAGCCAATCTTTGCAATACAGAAAGGAAGGATGAGGCAAGAGTCTTAAGGAGATGGGTTTGCCGTACTGCTTTTGAACTAAATGCAGTTAAACTGGAGTCATGTACTCATCTGTCCTTGAAAAGCAGTCAGATGCATTGTGAGCTTTTCCTGCCTTCTTCCAAAACATCTGGTCCACTGGCTATTTAACTCACAGTATCACCCCTCCTGTGATGTTCCTTGCTTTTCTTAAGCTCCAGGTCCTGGAGTCTTGTAATCACAAGGGATTCCCAACTTTCATTTAAAGCTCAAAAGAACAGTAACTTCTGTGAAGGCAAACAAAAACAGCTGGAAGTGCTGAGTTAGTGCAGGCCAAAAGGCTCAAAGAGAAAATAAACTAAACCTAACTTTGTTTTATGGTTTCATGAATTTTCAGCCACTCCCAGGATTTCAGGGTGAAGAGAGACCTGTCTTGTGATTTTTTCAGTGGCTGAGTTGACAATATCTGCCTGGTGGAAGTATCCAGGCTTAAAATAGTCCAAACTCTGTTCTACAGCTGGATTCCAGAGTGGAAGAGTTACATACCCAGACACACACCTTTCACATGAGTACTACGGGGTCTGCTCTATCCTAGCACTCAAAAACATGGCTGGAAAACTCAGGGGGGAAGGGGAGGCACTCAGCCCCGTGGAAGATGGGTGCAGAGGACAGGGACCAACATGAACAGGATCATCTGCCTTTCTGTGAAGCCCTGCACAGCCAAAGCTCTGAGCCTGAAGCAAGTGAGAGAGAGCAAGAGGGATGGGCTGAATTAGCTGATGGCAGTATAACTGAGATCTCCAATCTTGGGCCGAGCATCAAGCCTGCTGCTCTCTTGGAGTGTTGGTGCTAAACCCTGCAGGGAAAGGCTGCTTTCAAGGAGTCTCCAGCCTGGCTGAGACAGGATGTACAGAACAGAGGGATCCTCTTGCATGCTCTCCAGGCTGGGTGCAGGCAGAAGTGCCCTGAATGCTCCTAGATAAGCCCTGGGGCCTGCCAGCACCCAGCCTGTCTGTGGTGGCACCAGGAGAGCAAAGCTATGGTGGCACAGAAGGGAGGCAAGAGCTCTGCAGAGAGGACAAGGCTACTGAGCTGCTGGACCAGAGAGCATAGGCAAGCCCAAGAGGGATTTGAAACGTTGAGAGCAGGAAGAGTGAGAAGGTGCCTGCCCCCGTAGTCCTCCGCAGGGGTGGCAAGTAGCAGGAGGCCAGAGGTAAGTCTTGGCACTGGCCCAGACAGAGCAGGGGTGCCCGCAGGCAGGATGAGGGGTGACACTGGTGAATGCTGGGGCAAAGCAGCACCTCTGGAGTTGGTTGGTGCCCGTGGGGCAATGGTGGGAACGCCTAAGGTACAAGCAAAGGGCAAAGGGGAATGGGAGTGTATGGCAAAGGTATGGCAAGGCTCCTGCCATTTCTCCCATCCTTTCCACCTGAGGCTAATTCCCAAACTCAGATGCACTAGCCTATCTGTAAGTAGCAGCTCCCTGTTGTACAGAGAAATAACAGGTATGTAAGGGGGTGACTTGTCCAGAGTCCCACAGGCAGTGACTGGAAGACTGGACCCACAGCCCCACTCCTCCAACCATTCTGCCATCACCTGGCCCAGGAGGGACACCTGGAGCAGGAGGAGATGGTCCGACACCCTATCTTGGAGCCCACCCTCAGCTGGTAGCGAGGGGACTGTCATGCTGCCATGTCCTCTCATGTCCCACCTCATCACTGGCAGCAGGGATGTCACCAAAGCAATGAGATACCCTTCTCTTCTCCCAGTGTCCTTTTTTCCCTGTTTCCCTCCTCAGCTATGGCTTTCTGACTAGACCAGGACTCCCCACTGGACCCTGTCACTGCAAGCTCTGACCAGTGACAGGGAAGAGCGGGCACAGCCACTCCTTGTCCCCTTGGGAGTAGGCACTGGGGAGAAAGGCTGAGAGGGACACCTGGCTCCTCCACATGCTCGTATAGAGCTCACCTGGCTCCAGCTCCCACAGAGCCCAATGTGGCAAGAGGGCTGATCTGGGCAGCAAGGTGAGCAGCAAAGCCCATCTGAAGCCCAGAAAGATGGGAAGGATCCTACCAGCAAAGAGAGAGAGAGAGACCATGAGCTGAACCAGCACACAGGACTGGAAAGGTTAATTCGGCTGCACCATGGGGTAGAGGGCTGAAGGTAAAACCATTCTTCAGGAAGGGGAGGTAAAGTGGCAGGGTGACTCTCCCAGCAGACACTGATGAATTGCAGTGTGTCCTCCGTATGAATAGTACTGCAGTTCTCCCTGCTGCCTGCTGCACTTCTTGCAGATCAATACCAGAGCATGGCATCCCAATTCCCCAGTTGACTCCTGGGGCCACCTGTAGGCATCTTCTCTGACCCTCCTCTGTCACTCTCCGGCCTGACCCACTTTGGCTCCTTCAGCCTTCTCCTTTGGACCCCCACAGTCCCCCCAGTAGCACCTCTCAGCCACTCCAAGCCTCTCCCCACTCACCAGAGAAAATCAATGGCCATTAAAGTCAAAGGGTGGTGCGGGACCATAGATAAACACGTTACCTTGAACCCCCAAAGCAAGGCTGCAAGGTTGAACCATGTTTAGCCACTATGAGCTGTGAAAGCACTCTTCCCCTGCCCCACATCACATGGAGGGGCTGGGGTGCTGAACCTGGCTGGGCTGTGGGCTGTGACCCCTTAGGCCTCCAGTTTGGGATCTGAACTCCTCAGGGAGTTGAGCATCTCCTGGCATTCCCCTCAGTGCTCTGTATGGACTCAAACCCAGACTGTCCCTCCTCCCTCCCACTTTTTCCGTTTGCGTTCTTGGCTTGGCTGTCTCTCAGCACACACAAATCTTGTTCCTCCCCCTCTGAGTCCTTCCAGGGCTTGGTTCCCTGGGAAGCACCCCATGTGGCCTACGTGGTTTCTCATGGCAAGTGAGAAGCCAGGGGCCACATCCATCCTGCTGGGCCACTCCATCCACTGCAGCTAGCTGTGGCCTCAGTGTAGATGGAGCAGAGCTGCAGGCAGCCCATGGTGCCCAAGACAAAGCATCCCTTATTGTGCCTATTTTCTAGGACCATAAACAACTGCTGTGAGGTCTACATATGAAGACCTCCCAAGACCTCAACAGCCAGACTGGGATAAAGGCCCCATGGCTCCCCTGGGGCTAGGCTGCAGGCTGTGGCAGGGAGCTGGCACAGAGGTCTCCGATTCAACAGTACTGGCCAGGCATCATCTCTCCCTTTCCTCTCCCGCCAACCCTTGCCTGCTGCTCTTTGGCTCCTTGCTGGCTCAGCTCACGGCAGGAGCTGCTCCTCTGGGGGGCTGCTATCAAAGCCCACCATGGCCCTTTGATCTGCACATTAGCAGGCTGCCAGAGCCAGCCAGCCGGACTCTTCATCACAGAGATAATTGCAGGCACCCGCCGCTCCATTTCTGTTCCTCCTCTGGGGACCCTTTCCACGAGGAGCCTACATGGAGAACGAGGGCATGAGGAGGGGAGAGCAGCATCAAAGCAGGCCAGGCACTGACGCAGGGAGTCACGCAGGCAGCGAGGGCTGCGGCAGTGGCTGGGGGAGCTCCTTTCAGTGTTTGCTCCCCCTGAAAGTGGGACGCCAGGTAGGATATGCCCCTTAGGGCTGCTGAGATCTCCAAGGGAAGTCACGGCTCCAGCCCCACTTCCCAAGAGGCCCTGCCAAGAGCTGTTGGGGCACATGGCTCAGTTCCCCTGCCTCCATGAGGTGCTGCTTCCTTGCAAGACTCAGATGGTCTTATTTCTCCTCTCTGCTTCTTCCTTTCTTTTTCTCTCCTTTTTAGGTTCAGACAATAGAAGGAGAGAGGCAGGGAAAAGGCACAGTCCTGAAATTAGATGTGGTGAATTCTGCTCAGTGCTCCAGACAGGGCCAACCTCCGTGTAAGAATAATTAATACTAATACTCAGCACTTATACAGCACTTTTCATGTTCAAAGCACTTTACAAACATTATCTAATTAATCTGTCATATTAAGTGATGTCTTAAAGGGGCGGCATTGAAAGCAAGGGGCTTGTATGTGGGCAGGAGCCCTCATTTCCCCCGTCTTCCAGGGTGTATTAACACTTTGGCAGGCATGAGCCCTTAAATTGTTACTGTGTACTCCTCCTGGGTCATGGACCTCACTAGATTATGTCTCAGTGCTCCTGCTCATCTCCCCCATTGCTGGCAGTGTGGTCTGCTGGACACTGGGTATACCACGTGTGAAAGGGTGGGCAGGACATCAGGGTTTTCTTCTCCTCTGCGGTGCTGCGCCTGCAGGGCCCATTAAAGACCCAGGGCTTAGGAAGCTGGGAGACTTCCAGCCTTGTGATTGAGAGATTAGTTAAAATATTTGGGTTGGAAAAGCCCCTCAGTCTCAAGMCACAGCGCAGGGTGAGGACAGCTAGCAGACCTTTTGCAGCACAGCAGCAGTAGAGATGCAGCATGCAGAGCCTGCTCTGACACCCTCAGCCAGACCCCATCGCTCCCCAGCCCCTTACCAGCCCTGGACCTGTCTTCCAGCCTGTTGCTCCAACGCTGCAGTTGGCACTGCCTGTTTCAGGGGAATCCCCCTCCCCAGCTTTCAGGTGCTGGAGGAAATCAGCACCCCGCCCTTCATGGGGATGATTTCAGGCAGTGCCTCCACCTCCAAATCTGAGGACATGCTCTCAAACACTGACTGGGGACAGGTGGAAAGGGGCCAAGGTTTTTGCCAGGAAGGGTGCTGCCTTGCTCAGACAGAGAGGAAATGCAGTCCCCTAGGAAGGGAATTGCCCTAAGCACAACACTGGGAAGGTTTCCCAGCCACTAGTGGAGCCAACGGGCCCTTCCAGAGGATCCGGCAGAGTATCCAAGCTCGAGAGGACATGCTCTGCCCAGGGGAAAAGGACAGCAGTGGCAGCAGTACCAGATCTTCCCTCGCTGTAGAGGCAACGTGGCTGAAGATGGGGTTCCCTTTTGGGAGTGGTACATGGCAAGGGAACATGGCTGGCAGTGGGACTACTGCTGAGTAATGCCTGGCTGCTGGCTCTGGTGGGTCTGCCGTTAACATGTGCTCTCTGCTCCTCTGCTGCCTCTCTAGTATGGATTACATCCAGGGCTGGCTTGGTTTTGCTTCTGTGGGAGATACTCTGAGAGCTCTGCATGTGGGGAAACCCAGATACTTGGCTATTAAATTAACCTAGGGCATTTAACAGCATCATTTAAATGGTTTAAACACCTAGGAGTGGTAATTAGTAATAATGGTTTGGTGAGGGAGGAAATTAAGACCCAGGTATGGAGCCCAATACTTTTCTCTGCAGATAATTTTTAGTGCCAAATGACTACAGAGAAAGGCCAGGCATCAGAAACACAAATCTATTGTTTTATTTGCATGTGAAGACTTACACGAGGGAGTAAGATAGACACTTATCTCACCTTTCAAAAAACACGCACTGAAGCCAAGAAGGGAGAAAGACTTGGGAAGAACAGCTCATAGAGAGAGGGGGTCCGTGAGGAGTATAGTCAACTAAATGAAAGCCACAGGAGTGAGCAAGGCTGACAAAGGACAGCTAAATGTCTCCTGGAGGGCAGAACTGCCTTAACAACCACAAGGCAGCTTGATGACCCATCCTTCAGTGCCTTCTGCTATTGGGTGTTTCTTCCCTCCTTCCTTCAGGCTTTTCTGGGCACCCACCAAAGAGACAGACAGAGGAGATGACAGTTTGTGTAGAGAAGGGAGGCAGAGGAAGGATAAATTTTATGAGTGTCCAAGGACCTATATAAAGTTAAGGAGTAAGAATTAAATGCCACTGGCCTGAATTTTCCCTCCAGAAGCAGAGAACAAGTTATCACTCTCACAAAGATGAGGCATGAAGCTGGACCCTCCAGGGACTGCTGCCAAGTATGCTGCTGCTGATCCAGGCAGGGTATTTATAAGAAGTCCTGACTAAACAGGGTGCACTGGTACTGCATTTTGGTGACTCTGCAGAGCTCCAGGGCAGCCGTGCAGCTGTGCTGCAGCACTGCAGGCTCCTCTCTGCTCAAAGAGCAGTTCAGGTTTGGGAGGAGGATCATGGTTGGGTGACCTTACCCTCCATCTTTCCTTTCTTGAAGCTGGTGGTATCTGTAGCTGTAACTACTCTGTCCTGTTCCCAAACTCCCTGACCAGCAGCAGTGCCCTGAAAGCTGAAATCCCCAGAAGAGAGGAGAAAGTCTGGTTTTACAACAGTCTTCATGGTGCCACTGTGTGTAGTCCAGATGTCCAGTATTCCTGAGTGCCCCATTCCCAAACACACATGTCCTACAAGGCATGATGGGCCCTATATCAACACCCTTTCCCCGCACATGCAGCCTGCCCCATCACTCACTCCAGGCCTCTCCACTGTAACATTTCCCATTTGGCCAGCCCTGCAAGATGGCTGCCCTGGGACTGCCACGTGGAGGAGTGCTTCTGGTCCCTGTTGCAGGGGTATGTGCAGGGACACAACTCTGCAAAGGTCACCCACATCTACCTGGAGATCACTGGCCACGGGGGAGTGCTGGAGTTGAGAGCTGCACAGTATTAACAGTGGAAAATCTCCAGGCTACCTCCAGCACAGACCAACACAGGAACAGCTGCTTGGGGGGAAGGAAAGGGCAGACAAATTTGCAACAGGAAGTATTTTAGGTGGGAGCCCTTTTTGGCTGGGAAGGCACCACTCCATGGCTACAAGAGCTTCTTCAGGACACTTTGGAGAGGAGGATGAGGGCGACAGCTGGACCTCCAAGGATGTTTTCAAAGAGGATATCAACGAGGCATCAGGCACCATATACACGCCACCTCTCCCCATGGCCACCTCTCTGCTGCAGGACCTGTCTCCTCTAGCCTGAGTGGAAGCCGAGATACCAGCCTGGCTAGGGTGAATGCATGAAGATGCCTCTTCCTTCCTGGCAGGTCACCAGCAACACCCAGCATCATGTCACCAGCTCCTCTCCTGGCTCATCTAGCGGCCAGGTTGGGGGCTACTGGGGTGGCCATTAGTTCCTGCCCCAGGCCTCTTGCCTCTATTCCCTGAAATGGGGAGGTGACCGAAGTGTCTACTCCAGTACCTGGCTCTCAGAGCTGGCACTGATCCCAGTCCCTTCTGAGGGAGGCTCTCCAGCAGTGCCTGCAGGGGCAGGCACGTCTCCTCTGGCTCATCTCAGCCAGGGGAAGGAAAGAGGGGGCTGGATGCTCCTGCACGTAGGATCCCTAGAAAAGGCTGTGCACCCTGGCTGGAAACACTGACTGCAGGGAGGGAGGCAGGGACATCAGTGGTCACAGCCCCAGTCGGGGTGCAGAGCCAGGCTTCACGCTGCCTTTTCTTTCCTGCTTGCTCTAGGGACACAGTCCGCTCATGCAACACAGCAGTTGCTGACCCCTGCAGGGCCTGGGCTGCACAGACAACCCACACTGCCCAGCCATTGCTCCTGCAAGCCTGGCACACACCTTCACGCTAACAGAGCGCCCTACGCAGGACGGGCTCTCCAGAGCCCTAGGACAGGTCCTAGAAGGGCCTTTCCTCATTGTCCACCCAGCAGCAAACCAGCCCACCAGTACACTATCCAGCTGCTGTCAAGAGGCCCCAGGCTGTCTTCAGCCCAGCCAGCACAAAATATGTCCCTTGAAGGCAAATGAGCAGCAGGCTAAAAGGCAGTAGCGTAAGCAAGAGAACCGCCTGGCCTTGCTTTAGTCATTCTGCTGGCAGCACAGACAAGCAAAGCTCAAGTTCCTGGCAGCAGAGACTAGAGCAGCCCAGTGACCATCATCAGCAGGCAATCCCAGGGCTCCTGGTTACAACTGACAGTGTCCCCTGCTACCTTCAATAACCAGGAGTATCTTCCCAGACCAGCTTTCCAGGGATCTGTGTCCACAAGGCTAGAGAGGACACCCGTGATGTTCCAGCATTTGTGATGGATACCCTGGCCCAAAGGAATCAACCAGCAGCATTAGCTGGTAGAGGGGAGTTAGGGAGCTGCTGGGCATTGGGCTGATGTGAGGGCCCCACAGGATAAGTGAGGGCCATTGGGCTGCACTGCTTCCTGTGGGTACAGCAACAGAAGCAGAAGACTGATGTCTGGGTGCACACAAAGCCCTCATGTTCCCGGGCTGCAAATCCCAGCTTTGACCTGGCTCTGGCAGAGCTGATGCAGACGTGAACTGTTCTGGCAGAGCGTTGTCATTTGTGCCAGTTTTACACTGTGGAGAGGAGTAATGTGTGAATGACGCCAAACCCTGCTGGCCTCATTTCGCTTGCCCTTTATTGAAACCTCTGGGCCTATTCAGAGGTAGGAAATGGGGTACAGAGTGATCCACCAGAGCTAGGAACCTTGGTGTGGAATGAGGAGGATGTAACATCTCATGTGTGCAATGAGAGCTAACATGAGGAGGCCTTGCTGTCCTCTGCAGTGACCAGCCCTTGACATTGTGGAAAGTCGCTTGGAAGCCAGCTGGCCCAGCATCGGCAGCTTCAGCAAAGGGGTCAAGATATACGGATATGGGTTGAGTCCCAGAAACAGATCTGCAAGGGCAAAGCACTGGGCTAGGGAAAAGGTTTTCATTGCTGCTGCTCCTCCTACCACTCCTGATCCCCTCAGGGATGGAGAAAACAAGGGACTTTGCTCTCTAGGGACCTGTCAATCAGAATCTGCCACCATCGTTTAATTTTCTGAATTTATCCCTGCCAGGAGTGAAGGCCTCTCTGCCCATTCCTTAGCAGGCAGTGCCATCCTGTGGGACAAGCTCAGCATAGCAGGAAAGTCTCAAAACCGCATTGTGCAGGAAGCAGAGCAGATGCACAGTTCTGAGACAGTGTGAACCTGCAAGAGATCTCCCAGCTCTTTGCAGCAGGACCGGAACTCAGAGTCCCATTTGTGTGCAGGGGGTGGCCAGCCAGGCAAGCAGACTGGTCAGGACATGCTGTAGCCAGCACAAAAGCTCAGGGAAGAGCCTGGCATAAAGCCTTACAGAGTGTTTGAACTAAAAAGACCTCTTTGTCACCAAGATAAGGCAAGAAAAGTCTTTCGCTAAAGCTTTCCTAAGCAGTGTTACCAACCACGAGGTGTGCTCAAAACCATACCACTGAGGGGTACAGCCCCTGCACTCAGGAGCTTACAGCCCAAGCTGACAAAAGACAAGAGAAGGAAAGTGCCAGGGAGATCAAACAAGTAGGTCAGGAGCTGTTGCAGAGCTGTTGCTCCCACATGCACTCCAGTACACTGCAACTAGGTAACACTGACTTTTAACCAAAAACGAAGTTTGTATGTGCCATCAGATGTGCACAGGGCAACTTCCAGTTTGCTAGGGTTCCTCACTACCTGCTTCCTTCTGCTCCCCCTCCTTCCAGCAGGAAATCTCAGAATGAACACAACGATATAACTCAGTTGCACACAGCGATTCAGCTCATTCCCATCCTGGACATGCTCTAGCCAGCCTGGGGGAAAGGTATGATTTTTAGGAGGAGAGAGCAGACACAAAGCTGTTGCACTGAATTTGGTGTGGTAGTTTTTGAGGCAGGCATGTCCTAACAAGCTGCCTGCTGAGCAGAGCCAAGGCCATTAGCAAACCTCATCAGCTCCCCAACCTTTCCTCTCCTAAATTTTACAGCCCCTCCAGTCTCTGGCTGGTGCTGCGCTAGGGATTGTCCCGGAGAGCTCAGCTCCGAGATATTTCACACGTGCAGAGAAAAGCACAGTCCCACTGAGCAGTTCTGACTTTGGGAGCTTTGTGCCTGTCCTATGCCTTTTCTCACCTCTATTGCTCTCCCCTGACACCTTGGCACTGTTTGTGTGTCCTTCTGGGAAGCAAGAGGTGCAGGATAGGTCCTTTGCCCACCCCAGGCCCTTCCCATCCTCTCCTGCACAGCCAAGGCCATCTGGCTGCCTCGGTTCAGAGGCTGTGACCTTGGGAAGTGCGTAATTCGGAGAGAGGGGTAGAGGACAGGGAAGAGGAGAGAAACACCTTGGCCTGCTGCAGTGGGAGTTTTCTAGAACAAGGCTGAAACTGTGCATTCTCCTTCCCGGCTACCTTGGGGTGTCTGAAGCCCCATAGGGGACATATGCAGCACAGCTTTGCCAGAAGAGACAAAAGCACACAGCTGACTCCTCCAAAGGCAGGATGGAGCAGATGGCACTGAAATCTGCTCAAGAGGAGAGAAAGGAATAGCCTCGAGGCTTAGCACACCATATACCTCAAGAAGCACATTTGTCCCTGTCCAAGCGCGGCAGCCAACCCTGTCTCTGACTTTCTGAGGGGCAGGGAAGGGAATGTCAACAGTGGGCCTGCCGGGCTGCTGTGTGCCCCTTGCCCCTGCTGTCTTTTGTGGGGACTTTCCTCACTTAGACTGAAAACCCGCTGCCTCAGATGATGAGGGAGAAAGGGGAAGTAAGGCTGGGGGCTGAAGGTGGCATATCCTGCAGACAGCAAGGTGAAGGGAAGGTTGGCTTGCCCAATATTGCTGCTTCAGAGAGCTCGGAGGGAAGGTACTAGAGCAGAGTCAGAGAGCCATTGGGGAGGGGAATAGCATATTATATACTGGTAGCACTTGCATTCAGCTCCCTTCTGTGGAGACAGAGTTGCCTTGATAACTAGGCCTTGTGCAACTGGGGCTTGACTCCTGACACTGTTCCCTAGTAGAAATCGCTTATTCTGTTTTTCTTCCTCAGCTCCTGATGTCTTGCTTAGTTTTGCCTGGTTGGTTTATTTAAGCAGTAAGCTTTCCAGAGGACAAGGGGGGCAGCTGGGCAGGAGCATTTGTACAGCACATTTAGCTCCAAAAAATCCTGATTTTTCACAGAGGTTATTGTCACACTGCTCAGGTTGAAGGAAATAACTGTGGGTGCTTCTGTGCTGGGCAGGGCCCTTGTAAAGAAAGCCTGCATATGCCATACATTGCCTGCAGTTCTGCTCACATACACTGAGATCCAATTCAGGGCAGTACTGAATATAACTTGGGTACTGCAGAACCACAGGGCATGGAGCAGGACTCCCACAGTTAAAAGGCATAATGCTAATTAAGTGGTGAGGAGTCATCACAGTCCCTGCACTCACCATCATTCAGAGCCCCATTCTTTTCCCTGCTGTTGCTCCTGTTCGTGTCTGTACAGCATTTCCCAGATGCAGCAGTCATGATCTGCTTCTGCCTCTATTTAAATGGTTCCTCATCATCATCATTCAGAAGCACCTTTTATCTTTAATGTATTTCTCCCCCTGATGAGGTAAGAAGATGCTGTCCCTCCCAGCACCCACATCCAGCACTATGACCCAGGCCCCAATTCTGAATGGCACAGAGGTACCTAACTCCCACTGACGTGACTCGCGAGAGTCGCCCAGAAGACTGCAGTGCAGCAGGGATTTGCAGTTCAGTCAGGGGAGTCCCAAGCCCATACCCCAGCTACTGCACCAGCCTTCCTCTCCTATAAGCGCAGAGCCAGCAGGGACACTGCCGGCACCAGCTGCTCTAATTGAGCTTTGTAGAATAAATTTGTGGAATTAGCCTGTTGGCTGCTGAGATAAGATCCAGTGCTGAATGCAGATCAAAGGAGACAATCTTCCCAACAGTTAGTGTGGAGACAGATGAACCCTGGGCTCCTTCTACAGCTCTGGAAAGGGCAGTGTTCAGCAGCTGAGGACTAGGATAGAGAGTGATAGACATTGCCCCTTTGATAATGCATGTGGTCCAGGTCCTGAAGCTTTAAGTTACAGGTGCCTTGGAGAGATGTGACACTGGTGCCAGTGCAAATAAAAATAGTCAAAGCCAGGCAAGAGACAGTACTAATTCAGAGAAGGACAATATTTCCTAGAATATATTCCAGGAAGCTTTGCCCAACATCCTTTTTCTAGTAGCATGAAAGGAGTGGCTAAAGTAGGGCAAAGCTCTACATCTAGCCTGCAAAAGCAATATGGTTTACAAAGAAGAGGAAGCCTGTGCTTGCCAGGTTTCCATATATCCTTGGAAGTGAGATGGTCTGCCCCAGCAGAAGTAGGGAGCACTAAGCACGGCTCAAGGAGGAACAAGGAGAAAGCCTAGAGGTGAAAGCACTATCCTCTACCAAGAATACACTCAGCCCTTCCCCTGCTTGGACCTTACTGTACAGACATGACTGGTCTGAACACATGCAGCAAATCAGCCAGGTGCCACCTGCTACCAACCCAAATGGATTGCACAGGCAGCAAATTCAAAATCACATTCCCAGCACACAAACAGGAAAGTTGCTCTATGGCTGTTTTTCCAGGATTTCTAAAAATCATATCAGTCATCACCCTGAAAAAGCTGGTGAGCAACTGTCACTCAAGAAAGGCAGGTTTATAGTCCAACATCCAGGCAGTTTAGGAGAGGGGTGAAGAAGGAGCACAAAAGGAAGCCACACTTAGCACTGAAGGCACTTGGCCCAGAAGAACAGCAGATTGAGAAGGCAGTTAAAAGTGCAACTGGAAAGATGAGATGCAAAGAGGAATACACACCAGGGAGGTAGGAGGGCTTCTCAATCTGTGAACAGAGGGAGAGAGCAATTGAAACATGGCTTTTTCTGGTGTACAGTGATCCTTATGGGCAACTGAGCAGCCAGATAGTTGCTGGCCTGTGACAGGAGCCACTTCAGATACAGTGAAGGTCGTCTGCAGTGAGAACCCAGGAGCCAGCATTAAATCTTGCCACTTTAGAAAAGATGACTTTGGAAGAACAGTCTGATCTGAAGAGGTTTGTAAACATTAGGCTTCTCAGCTGGGGGAAGGTGTTAAGGCTGAAGATTATTTTCTCTGGTTTCTGGGTTTGGACTAAACATATGGTACAGGCATACAGTGTGCTTGTTGTCTAGTTAAAAAAAAAGAAACAATCTGCTATTTTGATGCATTTGCTATAAGAATTACAAAAGGAACTACTGGAAATTAGTGTTTCAATGAACGTTAGTCTTCAGGTCCCCTCTTTGAATAGAAGTCCTGCACAGCAAATGGGAATCACAGTCACACAAGTTGGAAAGCAGCTCCTATCCTAAGGCTTTCTAAGGTGTCTCCAGTTAGGAAAGAGAGTAGCATTTCTTCTAGAAAAGGACCCTAATAGGTTGGGAGCTTTGATTTTCTTTCCTTCATTTAAATCCGGTAAACTTCTGATGATACTGCCTGAGCTGCATATTGTACTTGCTCAGCAGGATGAGTCTGCTGTTCAGTACACAGCCAGCCCACAGAACAACAGCTCTTGAATGAGCCCTGAATTGCTGTGGGAGATGGAGGGAAAGCACTAGATTATGGCTATGAAGCCTTTGGACTGGAACAGCCATGATGCTAGGACAAGCCTGCTTTTATGGATTTGCTAACACCAGTGCAGATCCCCAAAATAGAGAAATGGGAAACAAGGCTGCAAAATCAGATAGGAGCAATTTATCCTGGCTGTTCTCATAAGCATCTTCCAGGGAAAATTGATTAGCCTGATTAATTAATTGATTAACTGGAATTGTGGATTAATGATTAAATGATTGCAAGGAAGTGTATTCTGAGCAACTCCAGACTTCACTGGGAAACTCATATGCCTGTCATTGAGCTAACAGCCAGATGGCAAATTATTTGCAGAAATGGTGCTTGGGGTTAGGAAGATAGAAACAGAGGGGTGCACACAACACTGGAGCCCTGACCACAGCATGGGACAGGAAATCAGAGGCTGCAGTGTCTGGTGCTAAATAAAAAGTGAGATAAAGCTACTCACTCCCCACCCACCCCACCCACCCCCAGCAAATTTGATCTAAATGTGGCAGAGAATCTCACCCTCTTCCAGTCTGGAATATGTTCTTAGAACTGAAATACTTTCCCCTAAATAAGAAACTGGTACTTTACGTTGGAGCCCAAAGGAGTATTTATTCTGGACAGGACACTCCCTATGCAAGCTCTGCCCTCTGAATCATGCCTTGTACCCAACTCTGTCCCCAGAGAAGGTATTTTGCTGGGCTAGGCCAAACTGCAAATAATCTGTCGGCTCTGGAAGACAACAGCAGCATTACAGTCTCTTTTAAGAACCTCACACAGGACTGGGAGTGAAAGGGATTTAAATTATCAGTCCATTTGTCATTGCTTCTCTTTATTCAATCCCTAGTCCAGTTTTCTCTTTGGGGTTTCCTGCTCCTTTTATCACTGCCTCCTAAACAGGACATGAACATAGCAATGCTCAGACTGAATCTAATGTGTCAAGTTGAATAAAGTGTATTTATCTGTTCCACATAGATAGATAATGAGGAAATTAGTTATAGGCTGGAATACAGCCACAGCAGTCCCAAAGGTGTGCATGGCCACTTCCCACAGCCAGAGTCCTTCTGAGCCTACTCAGCCCAGCACCCAAGTTGGGGAGGGCAGGGAATGGGAGTTGGTAGGGTGCTGCAGGAGTCATCTGGAGCTAGAATCCACTGCGCTGCCACTGGAGAGCAGTGAGGCAATTCCAGCACTCATTACGTTTGTCCCCAGGAGGGCCGTTTAGGTGGGACAGTTACAAATTGTATTTTATAAACTATATTTCTATAAGTGGCTTTTTCACCAGCTAGGAAAATTGATTTAATAATCCTACTCCTGATTAATGGGGATGCATCCTGGCAAAGTAGAGACTGCTGTAGCTTCCGTTCTTTCTCAGAAAGGAACTAAAAGTGGTGAATTTATAAATAAAGGAGAAAATGCACACCCTTCTGAAAAATATTGATCTAGACTCTTCTTGGGTTAAGGATACCCAGAAAAATTCTCTAAAGAGTTAGCTCTTAGCCTGTGAGCTGAAGACAGCTGTAAACTGAATCCTGCTCTTTTTAATGTTAGAGAAAATTTCAGTCACTCTGATATGTAAACATCTAAGATTTACCAATGAATTTTTGCTCTCACCATCTGAGAGGGGGAAATATATCCCAGTTATAGACAGGAACCTGAGGCATATGATATATCAAATGACTTGTTCAGGGTCTCCTAGAGAGGCTCTGGAGTTGAATCTGAAGTTGTAGCCCTATGTTTCCCCTCTAGCAGGTCAAGGAAAGCCACCAGAGACAATGCAAAACATTGAATACCATATTGTGAAGGCAACAGGGACAACTGCAATTACCACTTTTCACACATCCTTACCCCTCAAAGTCAAGTATTTTGTAACAGCCTCTAAAACCAAGGTCAGTTGTATGATCATACAACTGCAATCAAGACTACCTACTTTTCTAAAAAAGCATTACAAAGTTTTCAATACATTTTTATTTCAAGAGGCTAACAAAAAATATTTTGTCTGACAAAATTCAGAGGCATAGAATTAAATCATGCTTCCTATTCTGATGCACTGTCTTATTGACATACTTCTTGTCAGGAGCCCCGCAAGTTTGTTCTTTATCACAGACACAAATCTCTTAATTTCTGTCTCCATGTCTATCTGTGAAAACAGGACTGTGAAAACAGGACCTGCCAGACTTTACAGTAAATCTATTTCATGTCTGCAGAACAGCCTGGCACAACTGGAAAGGGGGGACTGAACCATAGCCATATAAATATTTGTTTTACTAAGCTGAAGATCAGTGTTCTTTCCTATACACAATTTTAGGCAGAGTAATTTGTGCTCAAGCTCTGTCAAAGAGAAAAAGTCTTCTGATATGGGGCAGTCACCTCTGCGATCATGAAGTTCAAGTATCCCTACGAGAGTAATAGATAGAAGAAACAAGGAACTCTGTGAAACAATCTGTGCCATTCCACTGCTGCCTGGCAGATCAATTATATCAAAATCATTCCCAATAGATATTGGCTTAACAAGGCTTAAATACCCCTACTGATGTTACACATTTCTAGAAGTTTAATCAACTTTACTACAAGAAAAAAAATTTCTAACATTTCACTCAGATCTCCATTGTTTCAGTTTGAACTCCCTATTTCTACTCTACCTTCAGCAGGCAGGGAAAACAATGTTTCCTTCCTCTTTGTGACAGCTTGGTACAAACCGAAAGGCTTTGTCATGCCTCATCTCAGCCTTTTCTACTTAAGGCTAAACCCAAGCTTTTCAATGGGTTTTCAAACTACCATTAATGTCATTTTTTTCCTTAATCCTACATACTTCTGTGCAGGTAATGAAGAGGGTGTGAGATTTCAGTAAATGTTATTGTTACAACAAAAAGACATCATCGGGACAGGCTAACTCAACCCCAACACAAGCTACAGGTGATGCGGGTTTACCTGAACCGTGAGCCCCCACCCCATCCATCCCAGCAGAGGTGGCACCCCCAGAGCAGCTCCCGGGGCGCTGACAGAGGGCTTTGAGGCACTCCACAGGCTCAGTCCTGCGAGCAGGCGGCAAGACGAGGAGGAAAACTCTGGCAGACACAAGAATCGCTGCTGCCGGGGGACCCAACACCGAGACCCCCTCGAGACCCGTCGCCCCCAGGCCCGCGGCCCCAAGGCACTCTGGGATAGTGGAGGGAACGCGGCGCACCATGGGGCGCTCGCTGCCGCCCGCCGGCGAGCTGCGGCCTTTCTAGCCAGTCCCTCCTGCGGCTCTATGGCTCAGGCGTCATCAGGATGACGTATGGCGTTTGGCGGGGTGGGGGAGGGGCGCCCACGCTTTACGGCAGCGCCGTGGAAAAAGCTTCTCGGCGGCCTTTTTTTTTTTTTTTT